>NC_134354.1:7424648-7511635 GCF_048569485.1 Anomaloglossus baeobatrachus | reverse complement strand
ACACCTGTACAACACTGTGCGGAAATCATCAGACAGCAGTGATGTCACCAGCCCGATATACACAGACACTGGAGAAAGTGACCCCCCCTCCCCCGCACCTGTACAACACTGTGCGGAGATCATCAGACAGCCGTGATGTCACCAGCCCGATATACACAGACACTGGAGAAAGTGACCCCCCTCCCCCGCACCTGTACAACACTGTGCGGAAATCATCAGACAGCAGTGATGTCACCAGCCCGATATACACAGACACTGGAGAAAGTGACCCCCCTCCCCCGCACCTGTACAACACTGTGCGGAGATCATCAGACAGCAGTGATGTCACCAGCCCGATATACACAGACACTGGAGAAAGTGACCCCCCCTCCCCCGCACCTGTACAACACTGTGCGGAAATCATCAGACAGCAGTGATGTCACCAGCCCGATATACACAGACACTGGAGAAAGTGACCCCCCCTCCCCCGCACCTGTACAACACTGTGCGGAGATCATCAGACAGCAGTGATGTCACCAGCCCGATATACACAGACACTGGAGAAAGTGACCCCCCCTCCCCCGCACCTGTACAACACTGTGCGGAAATCATCAGACAGCAGTGATGTCACCAGCCCGATATACACAGACACTGGAGAAAGTGACCCCCCCTCCCCCGCACCTGTACAACACTGTGCGGAGATCATCAGACAGCAGTGATGTCACCAGCCCGATATACACAGACACTGGAGAAAGTGACCCCCCTCCCCCGCACCTGTACAACACTGTGCGGAGATCATCAGACAGCAGTGATGTCACCAGCCCGATATACACAGACACTGGAGAAAGTGACCTCCCCTCCCCCGCACCTGTACAACACTGTGCGGAGATCATCAGACAGCAGTGATGTCACCAGCCCGATATACACAGACACTGGAGAAAGTGACCCCCCCCCCCCCGCACCTGTACAACACTGTGCGGAAATCATCAGACAGCAGTGATGTCACCAGCCCGATATACACAGACACTGGAGAAAGTGACCCCCCCTCCCCCGCACCTGTACAACACTGTGCGGAGATCATCAGACAGCAGTGATGTCGCCAGCCCGATATACACAGACACTGGAGAAAGTGACCCCCCCCTCCCCCGCACCTGTACAACACTGTGCGGAGATCATCAGACAGCAGTGATGTCGCCAGCCCGATATACACAGACACTGGAGAAAGTGACCTCCCCTCCCCCGCACCTGTACAACACTGTGCGGAGATCATCAGACAGCAGTGATGTCACCAGCCCGATATACACAGACACTGGAGAAAGTGACCCCCCCTCCCCCGCACCTGTACAACACTGTGCGGAAATCATGCTGACTTATCTCTCTGTGTTATGATCCGGAACCATGGAAGACCACCACAAATCATTGGTAAAAAGGTGACAAGAGCATTGGCAACTAATCTGGCCGCCATCCCCTTACTAACCATCACAACTAGAAGTAGCCGAGGGGTGAACTAACATCCTGTGCACCGCAAACCCAGCCGAGAACTAACTATCCTAAAGGAAGGAAAGATGAATAACTCTCTGCCTCAGAAATAGACAAGAATAGCAAGCCCCCACATTCACAGACTGCGCCCCCCACATTCACAGACTGCGGTGATATAGGAAAACACAATACACAGGTATAGGAAAACACAATACACAGGTAGATGACAGGATTAGCAAAAGGTGAGGCCCCCGCTGACTAAAATAGGAAAGGACAGGAAAGGGACTGATGGTGGGCCAGAGAAAAACCCTGCAAAATACCAACTTCCTGATAGTACAAAAAGGCCCTCAGATCGCTCGGTCTGAACTCCGTGCTATACCAGGCGCTCTTGTCATACCAATGAACAGAAAACAAGAATCATAACAAAGTCAACAAGCCACAAACACATGGACTTATATGAGCTATACTCCACACAGAACTGCAGGGAGTTCCCCAACAATCCACTGAGGGGGAAAATCCCTGGAAGGAAATAAACTGAAACCAACCACAACAAATGACAAACCCAGATAAACAAAAGAACCAGACAATAAATAAAGAGCAAGCACTTATCTGGGGAAGATGTGGTGTAGAGCAGGATGACGCAGGCTAGAGATACAAAGAACAACTGACATCCGGCACAGCCTGCAATCAGACCAGGACTTAAATAGGCAGAGAGTTAGCAAAGGAAACACCCACTGCACAACACACCTGGTCTCTGTCCAAACCCTTCCTGGCCACCAGAGGGAGCCTCCCAGCAGCCAAAACATAACTAAGGCTGCTTTCACACATCCGGCTTGAGCTCTGCGGCTCAATCCGGCTGTGCAAGCTATGCAACAGATGCGGTGAAAACACCGCATCCTTTGCATAAGTTTTTCCTTTGCGGCCAGTCCGGTTTTTGCCGCTTGCGGCATGCTACTGAGCATGCGCAGTGGCAAAAACCGCATGCGGCGGCCGGATGCAGTTATTGCCGCATCGCGCCGCATCCGGCCGCCATAGGCATGCATTGAAAAATGCGCCGCATCGGCCGAATGCGGCGCGATGCGGTTTTTTTTTTGCCGCACGATAAAACGTGCCAGGCAACGTTCCATCCGGCCGTCGCATCGGCTAAATCTGCCGCATGCGGCAAAAACCGGATGGAACGCAAGGCCATGCGGCACAATGCGGCACTAATTAAAGTCTATGCAGGAAAATCGCAACCGGCAGCAAAAAAAAACGGTTGCGATTTTCCTGCAAAGTGCCGGAGTATGCCGCATTGCAGAAACCGGAGGTGTGAAAGCAGCCTAACATTCACAACATCTCTGCTTACTTCCCGCTCACCTGCTGACTTATCTCTCTGCTCACTTCCCGCTCACCTGCTGACTTATCTTCCTGCTCACTTCCCGCTCACCTGCTGACTTATCTTTCTTCTCACTCATCTAATGACTTATCTTCCTGCTCACTTCCCGCTCACTTGCTGACTTATCTTCCTACTCACTTCCCGCTCACCTACTGACTTATCTCTCTGCTCACTTACCGCTCACCTGCTGACTTATCTTCCTGCTCACTTCTCTCTCACCTGCTCACATATCTCAGTGCTCGCTTCCCGCTCACTTGCTGACTTATCTTCCTGCTCACTTCCCGCTCACCTGCTGACTTATCTTCCTGCTCACTTCCCGCTCACCTGCTGACTTATCTTCCTGCTCACTTCTCGCTCACCTGCTGACTTATCTTCCTGCTCACTTCACGCTCACCTCCTGACTTTTCTTACTGCACTTCTCACTCATCTCCTGACTTATCTTCCTGCTCACTTCCCGCTCACCTGCTGACTTATCTTCCTGCTCACTTCCCGCTCACCTGCTGACTTATCTCTATGCTCACTTACCGCTCACCTGCTGACTTATCTTCCTGCTCACTTCTCTCTCACCTGCTCACTTATCTCAGTGCTCGCTTCCCGCTCACTTGCTGACTTATCTTCCTGCTCACTTCCCGCTCACCTGCTGTCTTATCTTCCTGCTCACTTCCCGCTCACCTGCTGACTTATCTTCCTGCTCACTTCTCGCTCAGCTGCTGACTTATCTTCCTGCTCACTTCCCGCTCACCTCCTGACTTCTCTTACTGCACTTCTCGCTCACCTGCTGACTTATCTCTCTACTCACTTCCCGCTCACTTGCTGACTTATCTTCCTGCTCACTGCCCGCTCACCTGCTGACTTATCTTCCTGCTCACTTCCCGCTCACCTGCTGACTTATCTCTCTGCTCACTTGACGCTCACCTGCTGACTTATCTTCCTGCTCACTTTCTGCTCACCTGCTGACTTATCTTCCTGCTCACTTCTCGCTCACCTGCTGACTTATCTTCCTGCTCACTTCACGCTCACCTCCTGACTTTTCTTACTGCACTTCTCACTCATCTCCTGACTTATCTTCCTGCTCACTTCCCGCTCACCTGCTGACTTATCTTCCTGCTCACTTCCCGCTCACCTGCTGACTTATCTCTATGCTCACTTACCGCTCACCTGCTGACTTATCTTCCTGCTCACTTCTCTCTCACCTGCTCACTTATCTCAGTGCTCGCTTCCCGCTCACTTGCTGACTTATCTTCCTGCTCACTTCCCGCTCACCTGCTGTCTTATCTTCCTGCTCACTTCCCGCTCACCTGCTGACTTATCTTCCTGCTCACTTCTCGCTCAGCTGCTGACTTATCTTCCTGCTCACTTCCCGCTCACCTCCTGACTTCTCTTACTGCACTTCTCGCTCACCTGCTGACTTATCTCTCTACTCACTTCCCGCTCACTTGCTGACTTATCTTCCTGCTCACTGCCCGCTCACCTGCTGACTTATCTTCCTGCTCACTTCCCGCTCACCTGCTGACTTATCTCTCTGCTCACTTGACGCTCACCTGCTGACTTATCTTCCTGCTCACTTTCTGCTCACCTGCTGACTTATCTTCCTGCTCGCTTCCCGCTCACCTGCTGACTATTCTCCCTGCTCACTTCCCGCTCACCTGCTGACTTATCTTCCTGCTCGCTTCCCGCTCACCTGCTGACTTATCTCTCTGCTTACTTCCCACTCACCTGCTGACTTATATTCCTGCTCAATTCCCGCTCACCTGCTGACTTATCTTTCTGCTCACTTTCTGCTCACCTGCTGACTTATCTTCCTGCTCGCTTCCCGCTCACCTGCTGACTTTTCTCCCTGCTCACATCCCGCTCACCTGCTGACTTATCTTCCTTCTCGCTCACCTGCTGACTTATCTTCCTGCTCATTTCCACTCACCTGCTGACTTATCTTCCTGCTCGCTTCTAGCTCACCTGCTGACTTATCTTCCTGCTCGCTTCCCGTTCACCTGCTGACTTATTTTCCTGCTCGCTTCCCATTCACCTGCTGACTTATCTTCCTGCTCGCTTCCCGTTCACCTGCTGACTTATTTTCCTGCTCACTTCCCACTCACCTGCTGACTTATCTTCCTGCTCACTTCTCGCTCACCTGCTGACTTATCTTCCTGCTCACTTCCCGCTCACCTGCTGACTTATCTTCCTGCTCACTTCCCGCTCACCTGCTGACTTATCTTCCTGCTCACTTCTCGCTCAGCTGCTGACTTATCTTCCTGCTCACTTCCCGCTCACCTCCTGACTTCTCTTACTGCACTTCTCGCTCGCCTGCTGACTTATCTCTGTGCTCACTTCCCGCTCACTTGCTGACTTATCTTCCTGCTCACTTCCCGCTCACCTGCTGACTTATCTTCCTGCTCACTTCCCGCTCACCTGCTGACTTATCTCTCTGCTCACTTAACGCTCACCTGCTGACTTATCTTCCTGCTCACTTTCTGCTCACCAGCTGACTTATCTTCCTGCTCGCTTCCCGCTCACCTGCTGACTATTCTCCCTGCTCACTTCCCGCTCACCTGCTGACTTATCTTCCTGCTCGCTTCCCGCTCACCTGCTGACTTATCTCTCTGCTTACTTCCCACTCACCTGCTGACTTATATTCCTGCTCAATTCCCGCTCACCTGCTGACTTATCTTTCTGCTCACTTTCTGCTCACCTGCTGACTTATCTTCCTGCTCGCTTCCCGCTCACCTGCTGACTTTTCTCCCTGCTCACATCCCGCTCACCTGCTGACTTATCTTCCTTCTCGCTCACCTGCTGACTTATATTCCTGCTCATTTCCGCTCACCTGCTGACTTATCTTCCTGCTCGCTTCTAGCTCACCTGCTGACTAATCTTCCTGCTCGCTTCCCGTTCACCTGCTGACTTATTTTCCTGCTCGCTTCCCATTCACCTGCTGACTTATCTTCCTGCTCGCTTCCCGTTCACCTGCTGACTTATTTTCCTGCTCACTTCCCACTCACCTGCTGACTTATCTTCCTGCTCACTTCTCGCTCACCTGCTTACTTATCTTTCTGCTCACTTCTCGCTCACCTGCTGACTTATATTCCTGCTTACTTCCCGCTCACCTGCTTACTTATCTTTCTGCTCACTTCTCGCTCACCTGCTGACTTATCTTTCTGCTCACTTCCCGCTCACCTGCTGACTTATCTTCCTGCTCACTTCTCGCTCACCTGCTGACTTATCTTCCTGTTCACTTCCCGCTCACCTGCTGACTTATCTCTCTGTTCACTTCCCGCTCACCTGCTGACTTATCTCACTGCTCACTTCCCGCTCACCTGCTGATTTATCTTCCTGCTCACTTCCCGCTCACCTGCTGACTTATCTTCCTGCTCACTTCTCGCTCACCTGCTGACTTATCTTCCTGCTCACTTCCCGCTCACCTCCTGACTTCTCTTACTGCACTTCTCGCTCACCTGCTGACTTATCTTCCTTCTCACTCATCTCCTGACTTATCTTCCTGCTCACTTCCCGCTCACCTGCTGACTTATCTTCCTGCTCACTTCTCGCTCACCTGCTGACTTATCTTCCTGCTCACTTCTCGCTCACCTGCTTTCTTATCTTCCTGCTCACTTCTCGCTCACCTGGTGACTTATCTTCCTGCTCAATTCCCGCTTTCCTGCTGACTTATTTCTCTGCTCATTTCCCGCTCACCTGCTGACTTATCTTCCTGCTCACTTCTCTCTCACCTGCTCACTTATCTCAGTGCTCGCTTCCCGCTCACTTGCTGACTTATCTTCCTGCTCACTTCCCGCTCACCTGCTGACTTATCTTCCTGCTCACTTCCGGCTCACCTGCTGACTTATCTTCCTGCTCACTTCTCGGTCAGCTGCTGACTTATCTTCCTGCTCAATTCCCGCTCACCTCCTGACTTCTCTTACTGCACTTCTCGCTCACCTGCTGACTTATCTCTCTGCTCACTTCCCGCTCACTTTCTGATTTATCTTCCTGCTCACGTCCCGCTCACCTGCTGACTTATCTTCCTTCTCACTCATCTCCTGACTTATCTTCCTGCTCACTTCCCGCTCACCTGCTGACTTATCTTCCTGCTCACTTCCCGCTCACCTGCTGACTTATCTCTCTGCTCACTTACCGCTCACCTGCTGACTTATCTTCCTGCTCACTTTCTGCTCACCTGCTGACTTATCTTCCTGCTCGCTTCCCGCTCACCTGCTGACTTTTCTCCCTGCTCACTTCCCGCTCACCTGCTGACTTATCTTCCTGCTCGCTTCCCGCTCACCTGCTGACTTATCTCTCTGCTTATTTCCCACTCACCTGCTGACTTATCTTCCTGCTCACTTCCCGTTCACCTGCTGACTTATCTTTCTGCTCACCTGCTGACTTATCTTCCTGCTCGCTTCCCGCTCACCTGCTGACTTTTCTCCCTGCTCACTTCCCGCTCACCTGCTGACTTATCTTCCTGCTCGCTTCTCGCTCACCTGCTGACTTATCTTCCTGCTCATTTCCGCTCACCTGCTGACTTATCTTCCTGCTCGCTTCTCGCTCACCTGCTGACTTATCTTCCTGCTCGCTTCCCGTTCACCTGCTGACTTATTTTCCTGCTCGCTTCCCGTTCACCTGCTGACTTATCTTCCTGCTCACTTCCCACTCACCTGCTGACTTATCTTCCTGCTCACTTCCCACTCACCTGCTGACTTATCTCTCTGCTCATTTCCCGCTCACCTGCTGACTTATCTTCCTACTCACTTCCCGCTCTCCTGCTGACTTATCTTCCTGATTACTTCCCGCTCACCTGCTGACTTATCTTCCTGCTCGCTTCCCGTTCACCTGCTGACTTATTTTCCTGCTCGCTTCCCGTTCACCTGCTGACTTATCTTCCTGCTCACTTCCCACTCACCTGCTGACTTATCTTCCTGCTCACTTCCCACTCACCTGCTGACTTATCTCTCTGCTCATTTCCCGCTCACCTGCTGACTTATCTTCCTACTCACTTCCCACTCTCCTGTGACTTATCTTCCTGCTTACTTCCTGCTCACTTGCTGACTTATCTTCCTGCTCGCTTCCGCTCACCTGTTGATTTATCTTCCTGCTCACTTCTCGCTCACCTGCTGACTCATCTTCCTGCTCACTTCTCGCTCACCTGCTGACTTATCTTCCTGCTCACTTCCCGCTCACCTGCTGACTTATCTTCCTGCTCACTTCTCGCTCACCTGCTGACTTATCTTCCTGCTCACTTCTCGCTCACCTGCTGACTTATCTTCCTGCTCTCTTCCTGCTCACCTGCTGACTTATCTTCCTTCTCACTCATCTCCTGACTTATCTTCCTGCTCACTTCCCGCTCACCTGCTGACTTATCTTCCTGCTCACTTCCCGCTCACATGCTGACTTTTCTTCCTGCTCACTTCTAGCTCACCTGCAGACTTATCTTCCTGCTCACTTCTCGCTCACCTGCTTTCTTATCTTCCTGCTCACTTCTCTCTCACCTGGTGACTTATCTTCCTGCTCACTTCCCGCTTTCCTGCTGACTTATTTCTCTGCTCATTTCCCGCTCACCTGCTGACTTATCTTCCTGCTCACTTCTCGCTCACCTGGTGACTTATCTTCCTGCTCACTTCTCGCTCACCTGCTTACTTATCTTTCTGCTCACTTCTTGCTCACCTGCTGACTTATATTCTTGCTTACTTCCCGCTCACCTGCTTACTTATCTTTCTGCTCACTTCTCGCTCACCTGCTGACTTATCTTTCTGCTCACTTCCCGCTCACTTGCTGACTTATCTTCCTGCTCACTTCTCGCTCACCTGCTGACTTATCTTCCTGTTCACTTCCCGCTCACCTGCTGACTTATCTCTCTGTTCACTTCCCGCTCACCTGCTGACTTATCTCACTGCTCACTTCCCGCTCACCTGCTGACCTATCTTCCTGCTCACCTCCCGCTCACCTGCTGACTTATCTTCCTGCTCACTTCTCGCTCACCTGCTGACTTATCTTCCTGCTCACTTCCCGCTCACCTCCTGACTTCTCTTACTGCACGTCTCGCTCACCTGCTGACTTATATTCCTTCTCACTCATCTCCTGACTTATCTTCCTGCTCACTTCCCGCTCACCTGCTGACTTATCTCTCTGCTCACTTACCGCCCACCTGCTGACTTATCTTCCTGCTCACTTCTCTCTCACCTGCTCACTTATCTCAGTGCTCGCTTCCCGCTCACCTGCTGACTTATCTTCCTGCTCACTTCCCGCTCACCTGCTGACTTATCTTCCTGCTCACTTCCCGCTCACCTGCTGACTTATCTTCCTGCTCACTTCTCGCTCAGCTGCTGATTTATCTTCCTGCTCACTTTCCGCTCACCTCCTGACTTCTCTTACTGCACTTCTCGCTCACCTGCTGACTTATCTCTCTGCTCACTTCCCGCTCACTTGCTGATTTATCTTCCTGCTCACTTCCCGCTCACCTGCTGACTTATCTTCCTTCTCACTCATCTCCTGACTTATCTTCCTGCTCACTTCCCGCTCACCTGCTGACTTATCTTCCTGCTCACTTCCCGCTCTCCTGCTGACTTATCTCTCTGCTCACTTACCGCTCACCTGCTGACTTATCTTCCTGCTCAGTTTCTGCTCACCTGCTAACTTATCTTCCTGCTCGCTTCCCGCTCACCTGCTGACTTTTCTCCCTGCTCACTTCCTGCTCACCTGCTGACATATCTTCCTGCTCGCTTCCCGCTCACCTGCTGACTTATCTCTCTGCTTATTTCCCAGTCACCTGCTGACTTATCTTCCTGCTCACTTCCCGCTCACCTGCTGACTTATCTTTCTGCTCACCTGCTGACTTATCTTCCTGCTCGCTTCCCGCTCACCTGCTGACTTTTCTCCCTGCTCACTTCCCGCTCACCTGCTGACTTATCTTCCTGCTCGCTTCTCGCTCACCTGCTGACTTATCTTCCTGCTCATTTCCGCTCACCTGCTGACTTATCTTCCTGCTCGCTTCTCGCTCACCTGCTGACTTATCTTCCTGCTCGCTTCCCGTTCACCTGCTGACTTATTTTCCTGCTCGCTTCCCGTTCACCTGCTGACTTATATTCCTGCTCACTTCCCACTCACCTGCTGACTTATCTTCCTGCTCACTTCCCACTTACCTGCTGACTTATCTTCCTGCTCACTTCCCACTCACCTGCTGACTTATCTCTCTGCTCATTTCCCGCTCACCTGCTGACTTTTCTTCCTACTCACTTCCCGCTCTCCTGCTGACTTATCTTCCTGCTTACTTTTCGCTCACTTGCTGACTTATCTTCCTGCTCGCTTCCGCTCACCTGCTGACTTATCTTCCTGCTCACTTCTCGCTCACCTGCTGACTTATCTTCCTGCTCACTTCTCGCTCACCTGCTGACTTATCTTCCTGCTCACTTCCCGCTCATCTGCTGACTTATCTTCCTGCTCACTTCTCGCTCACTTGCTGACTTATCTTCCTGCTCACTTCTCGCTCACCTGCTGACTTATCTTCCTGCTCGCTTCCTGCTCACCTGCTGACTTATCTTCCTTCTCACTCATCTAATGACTTATCTTCCTGCTCACTTCCCGTTCACATGCTGACTTATCTTCCTGCTCACTTCTCGCTCACCTGCTGACTTATCTTCCTGCTCACTTCTCGCTCACCTGCTGACTTATATTCCTGCTCACTTCCCGCTCAACTGCTGACTTATCTCTCTGCTCACTTACCGCTCACCTGCTGACTTATCTTCCTGCTCACTTCCCGCTCACCTGCTGACTTATCTTCCTGCTCACTTCTCGCTCACCTGCTGACTTATCTTTCTGCTCACTTCCCGCTCACCTGCTGACTTATCTTCCTGCTCACTTCTCGCTCACCTGCTGACTTATCTTTCTGCTCACTTCTCGCTCATCTGCTGACTTATATTCCTGCTTACTTCCCGCTCACCTGCTTACTTATCTTTCTGCTCACTTCTCGCTCACCTGCTGACTTATCTTTCTGCTCACTTCCCGCTCACCTGCTGACTTATCTTCCTGCTCACTTCCCACTCACCTGCTGACTTATCTCTCTGCTCATTTCCCGCTCACCTGCTGACTTTTCTTCCTACTCACTTCCCGCTCTCCTGCTGACTTATCTTCCTGCTTACTTTTCGCTCACTTGCTGACTTATCTTCCTGCTCGCTTCCGCTCACCTGCTGACTTATCTTCCTGCTCACTTCTCGCTCACCTGCTGACTTATCTTTCTGCTCACTTCTCGCTCATCTGCTGACTTATATTCCTGCTTACTTCCCGCTCACCTGCTTACTTATCTTTCTGCTCACTTCTCGCTCACCTGCTGACTTATCTTTCTGCTCACTTCCCGCTCACCTGCTGACTTATCTTCCTGCTCACTTCCCACTCACCTGCTGACTTATCTCTCTGCTCATTTCCCGCTCACCTGCTGACTTTTCTTCCTACTCACTTCCCGCTCTCCTGCTGACTTATCTTCCTGCTTACTTTTCGCTCACTTGCTGACTTATCTTCCTGCTCGCTTCCGCTCACCTGCTGACTTATATTCCTGCTTACTTCCCGCTCACCTGCTTACTTATCTTTCTGCTCACTTCTCGCTCACCTGCTGACTTATCTTTCTGCTCACTTCCCACTCACCTGCTGACTTATCTTCCTGCTCACTTCCCACTCACCTGCTGACTTATCTCTCTGCTCATTTCCCACTCACCTGCTGACTTTTCTTCCTACTCACTTCCCGCTCTCCTGCTGACTTATCTTCCTGCTTACTTTTCGCTCACTTGCTGACTTATCTTCCTGCTCGCTTCCGCTCACCTGCTGACTTATCTTCCTGCTCACTTCTCGCTCACCTGCTGACTTATCTTCCTGCTCACTTCTCGCTCACCTGCTGACTTATCTTCCTGCTCACTTCCCGCTCATCTGCTGACTTATCTTCCTGCTCACTTCTCGCTCACCTGCTGACTTATCTTCCTGCTCACTTCTCGCTCACCTGCTGACTTATCTTCCTGCTCGCTTCCTGCTCACCTGCTGACTTATCTTCCTTCTCACTCATCTAATGACTTATCTTCCTGCTCACTTCCCGCTCACATGCTGACTTATCTTCCTGCTCACTTCTCGCTCACCTGCTGACTTATCTTCCTGCTCACTTCTCGCTCACCTGCTGACTTATCTTTCTGCTCACTTCTCGCTCATCTGCTGACTTATATTCCTGCTCACTTCCCGCTCAACTGCTGACTTATCTCTCTGCTCACTTACCGCTCACCTGCTGACTTATCTTCCTGCTCACTTCCCGCTCACCTGCTGACTTATCTTCCTGCTCACTTCTCGCTCACCTGCTGACTTATCTTTCTGCTCACTTCCCGCTCACCTGCTGACTTATCTTCCTGCTCACTTCTCGCTCACCTGCTGACTTATCTTTCTGCTCACTTCTCGCTCATCTGCTGACTTATATTCCTGCTTACTTCCCGCTCACCTGCTTACTTATCTTTCTGCTCACTTCTCGCTCACCTGCTGACTTATCTTTCTGCTCACTTCCCGCTCACCTGCTGACTTATCTTCCTGCTCACTTCTCGCTCACCTGCTGACTTATCTTCCTGTACACTTCCCGCTCACCTGCTAACTTATCTCTCTGTTCACTTCCCGCTCACCTGCTGACTTATCTCACTGCTCACTTCCCGCTCACCTGCTGACTTATCTTCCTGCTCACTTCCCGCTCACCTGCTGACTTATCTTCCTGCTCACTTCTCGCTCACCTGCTGACTTATCTTCCTGCTCACTTCCCGCTCACCTCCTGACTTATCTTACTGCACTTCTCGCTCAGCTGCTGACTTATCTCTCTGCTCACTTCCCGCTCACCTGCTGACTTATCTTCCTGCTCACTTCCCGCTCACCTGCTGACTTATCTTCCTGCTCACTTCTCTCTCACCTGCTCACTTATCTCAGTGCTCGCTTCCCGCTCACTTGCTGACTTATCTTCCTGCTCACTTCCCGCTCACCTTCTGACTTATCTTCCTGCTCACTTCTCGCTCACCTGCTGACTTATCTTCCTGCTTACTTTTCGCTCACTTGCTGACTTATCTTCCTGCTCGCTTCCGCTCACCTGCTGACTTATCTTCCTGCTCACTTCTCGCTCACCTGCTGACTTATCTCTCTGCTCACTTCTCTCTCACCTGCTCACTTATCTCAGTGCTCGCTTCCCGCTCACTTGCTGACTTATTTTCCTGCTCACTTCCCGCTCACCTTCTGACTTATCTTCCTACTCACTTCCCGCTCTCCTGCTGACTTATCTTCCTTCTTACTTTTCGCTCACTTGCTGACTTATCTTCCTGCTCGCTTCCGCTCACCTGCTGACTTATCTTCCTGCTCACTTCTCGCTCACCTGCTGGTTTATCTTCCTGCTCACTTCTCGCTCACCTGCTGACTTATCTTCCTGCTCACTTCCCGCTCATCTGCTGACTTATCTTCCTGCTCACGTCTCGCTCACCTGCTGACTTATCTTCCTGCTCACTTCTCGCTCACCTGCTGACTTATCTTCCTCCTGTCTTCCTGCTCACCTGCTGACTTATCTTCCTTCTCACTCATCTCCTGACTTATCTTCCTGCTCACTTCCCGTTCACCTGCTGACTTATCTTCCTGCTCACTTCCCGCTCACATGCTTACTTATCTTCCTGCTCACTTCTCGCTCACCTGCTGACTTATCTTCCTGCTCACTTCTCGCTCACCTGCTTTCTTATCTTCCTGCTCACTTCTCGCTCACCTGGTGACTTATCTTCCTGCTCATTTCCCGCTCACCTGCTGACTTATCTTCCTGCTCACTTCTCGCTCACCTGCTGACTTATATTCCTGCTCACTTCCCGCTCAACTGCTGACTTATCTCTCTGCTCACTTACCGCTCACCTGCTGACTTATCTTCCTGCTCACTTCCCGCTCACCTGCTGACTTATCTTCCTGCTCACTTCTCGCTCACCTGCTGACTTGTCTTTCTGCTCACTTCCCGCTCACCTGCTGACTTATCTTCCTGCTCTCTTCCTGCTCACCTGCTGACTTATCTTCCTTCTCACTCATCTCCTGACTTATCTTCCTGCTCACTTCCCGCTCACCTGCTGACATATCTTCCTGCTCACTTCTCGCTCACCTGCTGACTTATCTTTCTGCTCACTTCCCGCTCACCTGCTGACTTATCTTTCTGCTCACTTCTCGCTCATCTGCTGACTTATATTCCTGCTTACTTCCCGCTCACCTGCTTACTTATCTTTCTGCTCACTTCTCGCTCACCTGCTGACTTATCTTTCTGCTCACTTCCCGCTCACCTGCTGACTTATCTTCCTGCTCACTTCTCGCTCACCTGCTGACTTATCTTCCTGTTTACTTTCCGCTCACCTGCTAACTTATCTCTCTGTTCACTTCCCGCTCACCTGCTGACTTATCTCACTGCTCACTTCCCGCTCACCTGCTGACTTATCTTCCTGCTCACTTCCCGCTCACCTGCTGACTTATCTTCCTGCTCACTTCTGTCTCACCTGCTGACTTATCTTCCTGCTCACTTCACGCTCACCTCCTGACTTCTCTTACTGCACTTCTCGCTCACCTGCTGACTTATCTTCCTGCTCGCTTCCCGTTCACCTGCTGACTTATTTTCCTGCTCGCTTCCCGTTAAACTGCTGACATCTCTCTGCTCATTTCCCGCTCATCTGCTGACTTATCTTCCTACTCACTTCCCGCTCTCCTGCTGACTTATCTTCCTGCTTACTTCCCGCTCACTTGCTGACTTATCTTCCTGCTCGCTTCCACTCACCTGCTGACTTATCTTCCTGCTCACTTCTCGCTCACCTGCTGACTTAACTTCCTGCTCACTTCTTGCTCACCTGCTGACTTATCTTCCTGCTCACCTGCTGACTTATCTTCCTGCTCACTTCCCGCTCACCTGCTGACTTATCTCTCTGCTCACTTACCGCTCACCTGCTGACTTATCTTCCTGCTCACTTCTCTCTCACCTGCTCACTTATCTCAGTGCTCGCTTCTCGCTCACTTGCTGACTTATCTTCCTGCTCACTTCCCGCTCACCTTCTGACTTATCTTCCTGCTCACTTCTCGCTCACCTGCTGACTTATCTTCCTGCTCACTTCCCGCTCACCTCCTGACTTCTCTTACTGCACTTCTCGCTCACCTGCTGACTTATCTTCCTGCTCGCTTCCCGTTCACCTGCTGACTTATTTTCCTGCTCGCTTCCCGTTAAACTGCTGACTTATCTCTCTGCTCATTTCCCGCTCACCTGCTGACTTATCTTCCTACTCACTTCCCGCTCTCCTGCTGACTTATCTTCCTGCTTACTTCCCGCTCACTTGCTGACTTATCTTCCTGCTCGCTTCCGCTCACCTGCTGACTTATCTTCCTGCTCACTTCTCGCTCACCTGCTGACTTCTCTTCCTGCTCACTTCTCGCTCACCTGCTGACTTATCTTCCTGCTCACTTCCCGCTCAACTGCTGACTTATCTTCCTGCTCACTTCTCGCTCACCTGCTGACTTATCTTCCTGCTCACTTCTCGCTCACCTGCTGACTTATCTTCCTGCTCATTTCCCGCTCACCTGCTGACTTATCTTCCTGCTCACTTCCCGCTCACCTGCTGACTTATCTTCCTGCTCACTTCTCGCTCACCTGCTGACTTATCTTCCTGCTCACTTCTCGCTCACCTGCTGACTTATCTTCCTGTTCACTTCCCGCTCACCTGCTGACTTATCTTCCTGGTCACTTCTCGCTCACCTGCTGACTTATCTTCCTGCTCACTTCTCGCTCACCTGCTTTCTTATCTTCCTGCTCACTTCTCGCTCACCTGGTGACTTATCTTCCTCCTCACTTCCCGCTTTCCTGCTGACTTATTTCTCTGCTCATTTCCCGCTCACCTGCTGACTTATCTTCCTGCTCACTTCTCGCTCACCTGCTGACTAATATTCCTGCTCACTTCCCGCTCAACTGCCAACTTTTCTCTCTGCTCACTTACCGCTCACCTGCTGACTTATCTTACTGCTCACTTCCCGATAACCTGCTGACTTATCTTCCTGCTCACTTCCCGCTCACCTGCTGACTTATCTCTCTGCTCACTTACCGCTCACCTGCTGACTTATCTTCCTGCTCACTTTCTGCTCACCTGCTGACTTATCTTCCTGCTCGCTTCCCGCTCACCTGCTGACCTTTCTCCCTGCTCACTTCCCGCTCACCTGCTGACTTATCTCTCTGCTTACTTCCCACTCACCTGCTGACTTATCTTCCTGCTCACTTCCCGCTCACCTGCTGATTTATCTTTCTGCTCATTTTCTGCTCACCTGCTGACTTATCTTCCTGCTCGCTTCCTGCTCACCTGCTGACTTTTCTCCCTGCTCAGATCCCGCTCACTTGCTGACTTATCTTCCTGCTCGCTTCTCGCTCACCTGCTGACTTATCTTCCTGCTCATTTCCGCTCACCTGCTGACTTATCTTCCTGCTCGCTTCTCGCTCACCTGCTGACTTATCTTCCTGCTCACTTCCCGCTCACCTGCTGACTTATTTTCCTGCTCGCTTCCCGTTCACCTGCTGACTTATCTTCCTGCTCACTTCCCACTCACCTGCTGACTTATCTTCCTGCTCACTTCCCACTCACCTGCTGACTTATCTCTCTGCTCATTTCCCGCTCACCTGCTGACTTATCTTCCTACTCACTTCCCGCTCTCCTGCTGACTTATTTTCCTGCTTATTTCCCGCTCACTTGCTGACTTATCTTCCTGATCGCTTCCGCTCACCTGCTGACTTATCTTCCTGCTCACTTCTCGCTCACCTGCTGACTTATCTTCCTGCTCACTTCTCGCTCACCTGCTGACTTATCTTCCTGCTCACTTCCCGCTCACCTGCTGACTTATCTTCCTGCTCACTTCTCGCTCACCTGCTGACTTATCTTCCTGCTCTCTTCCCGCTCACCTGCTGACTTATCTTCCTTCTCACTCATCTCCTGACTTATCTTCCTGCTCACTTCCCGCTCACCTGCTGACTTATCTTCCTGCTCACTTCCCGCTCACCTGCCGACTTATTTCTCTGCTCACTTACCGCTCACCTGCTGACTTATCTTCCTGCTCACTTCTCTCTCACATGCTCACTTATCTCAGTGCTCGCTTCCCGCTCACTTGCTGACTTATCTTCCTGCTCACTTCTCGCTCACCTGCTGACTTATCTTCCTGCTCACTTCTCGCTCACCTGCTGACTTATCTTCCTGCTCACTTCCCGCTCACCTGCTGACTTATCTTCCTGCTCACTTCCCGCTCACATGCTGACTCATCTTCCTGCTCACTTCTCGCTCACCTGCTGACTTATCTTCCTGCTCACTTCTCGCTAACCTGCTTTCTTATCTTCCTGCTCACTTCTCGCTCACCTGGTGACTTATCTTCCTGCTCACTTCCCGCTTTCCTGCTGACTTATTTCTCTGCTCATTTCCCGCTCACCTGCTGACTTATCTTCCTGCTCACTTCTCGCTCACCTGCTGACTTATATTCCTGCTCACTTCCCGCTCAACTGCTGACTTATCTCTCTGCTCACTTACCGCTCACCTGCTGACTTATCTTCCTGCTCACTTCCCGCTCACCTGCTGACTTATCTTCCTGCTCACTTCTCGCTCACCTGCTGACTTATCTTTCTGCTCACTTCCCGCTCACCTGCTGACTTATTTTCCTCCTCACTTCTCGCTCACCTGCTTACTTATCTTTCTGCTCACTTCTCGCTCACCTGCTGACTTATATTCCTGCTTACTTCCCGCTCACCTGCTTACTTATCTTTCTGCTCACTTCTCGCTCACCTGCTGACTTATCTTTCTGCTCACTTCCCGCTCACCTGCTGACTTATCTTCCTGCTCACTTCTCGCTCACCTGCTGACTTATCTTCCTGTTCACTTCCCACTCACCTGCTGACTTATCTCTCTGTTCACTTCCCGCTCACCTGCTGACTTATCTCACTGCTCACTTCCCGCTCACCTGCTGACTTATCTTCCTGCTCACTTTACGCTCACCTGCTGACTTATCTTCCTGCTCACTTCTCGCTCACCTGCTGACTTATCTTCCTGCTCACTTCCCGCTCACCTCCTGACTTATCTTACTGCACTTCTCGCTCACCTGCTGACTTATCTCTCTGCTCACTTCCCGCTCACCTGCTGACTTATCTTCTTGCTCACTTCCCGCTAACCTGCTGACTTATCTTCCTTCTCACTCATCTCCTGACTTATCTTCCTGCTCACTTCCCGGTCACCTGCTGACTTATCTTCCTGCTCACTTCCCGCTTACCTGCTGACTTATTTCCTACTCACTTCCCGCTCTCCTGCTGACTTATCTTCCTGCTTACTTCCCGCTCACTTGCTGACTTATCTTCCTGCTCACTTCTCGCTCACCTGCTGACTTATCTTCCTGCTCACTTCTCGCTCACCTGCTGACTTATCTTCCTGCTCACTTCCCGCTCACCTGCTGACTTATCTTCCTGCTCACTTCTCGCTCACCTGCTGACTTATCTTCCTGCTCTCTTCCCGCTCACCTGCTGACTTATCTTCCTTCTCACTCATCTCCTGACTTATCTTCCTGCTCACTTCCCGCTCACCTGCTGATTTATCTCTCTGCTCACTTACCGCTCACCTGCTGACTTATCTTCCTGCTCACTTCTCTCTCACCTGCTCACTTATCTCAGTGCTCGCTTCCCGCTCACTTGCTGACTTATCTTCCTGCTCACTTCTCGCTCACCTGCTGACTTATCTTCCTGCTCACTTCTCGCTCACCTGCTGACTTATCTTCCTGCTCACTTCCCGCTCACCTCCTGACTTATCTTACTGCACTTCTCGCTCACCTGCTGACTTATCTCTCTGCTCACTTTCCGCTCACCTGCTGACTTATCTTCCTGCTCACTTCCCGCTCACCTGCTGACTTATCTTCCTTCTCACTCATCTCCTGACTTATCTTCCTGCTCACTTCCCGCTCACCTGCTGACTTATCTTCCTGCTCACTTCTCGCTCACCTGCTGACTTATCTTCCTGCTCATTTCTCGCTCACCTGCTGACTTATCTTCCTGCTCACTTCCCGCTCACCTGCTGACTTATCTTCCTGCTCACTTCTCGCTCACCTGCTGACTTATCTTCCTGCTCTCTTCCCGCTCACCTGCTGACTTATCTTCCTTCTCACTCATCTCCTGACTTATCTTCCTGCTCACTTACCGCTCACCTGCTGACTTATCTTCCTGCTCACTTCTCTCTCACCTGCTCACTTATCTCAGTGCTCACTTACCGCTCACCTGCTAACTTATCTCTCTGTTCACTTCCCGCTCACCTGCTGACTTATCTCACTGCTCACTTCCCGCTCACCTGCTGACTTATCTTCCTGCTCACTTCCCGCTCACCTGCTGACTTATCTTCCTGCTCACTTCTCGCTCACCTGCTGACTTATCTTCCTTCTCACTTCCCGCTCACCTCCTGACTTATCTTACTGCACTTCTCGCTCAGCTGCTGACTTATCTCTCTGCTCACTTCCCGCTCACCTTCTGACTTATCTTCCTGCTCACTTCCCGCTCACCTGCTGACTTATCTTCCTGCTCACTTCCTGCTCACGTGCTGACTTATCTTTCTGCTCACTTACCGCTCACTTGCTGACTTATCTTCCTGCTCACTTCTCTCTCACCTGCTGACTTATCTTCCTGCTCACTTCACGCTCACCTCCTGACTTCTCTTACTGCACTTCTCGCTCACCTGCTGACTTATCTTCCTGCTCACTTCCCGTTCACCTGCTGACTTATTTTCCTGCTTGCTTCCCGTTAAACTGCTGACTTATCTCTCTGCTCATTTCCCGGTCACCTGCTGACTTATCTTCCTACTCACTTCCCGCTCTCCTGCTGACTTATCTTCCTGCTTACTTCCCGCTCACTTGCTGACTTATCTTCCTGCTCGCTTCCACTCACCTGCTGACTTATCTTCCTGCTCACTTCTCGCTCACCTGCTGACTTATCTTCCTGCTCACATCTCGCTCACCTGCTGACTTATCTTCCTGCTCACTTCAGGCTCACCTGCTGACTTATCTTCCTGCTCACTTCCCGCTCACCTGCTGACTTATCTCTCTGCTCACTTACCGCTCATCTGCTGACTTATCTTCCTGCTCACTTCTCTCTCACCTGCTCACTTATCTCAGTGCTCGCTTCCCGCTCACTTGCTGACTTATCTTCCTGCTCACTTCCCGCTCACCTTCTGACTTATCTTCCTGCTCACTTCTCGCTCACCTGCTGACTTATCTTCCTGCTCACTTCCCGCTCACCTCCTGACTTCTCTTACTGCACTTCTCGCTCACCTGCTGACTTATCTTCCTGCTCGCTTCCCGTTCACCTGCTGACTTATTTTCCTGCTCGCTTCCTGTTAAACTGCTGACTTATCTCTCTGCTCATTT
Organism: Anomaloglossus baeobatrachus; assembly: GCF_048569485.1. Taxonomy (NCBI): domain Eukaryota; kingdom Metazoa; phylum Chordata; class Amphibia; order Anura; family Aromobatidae; genus Anomaloglossus; species Anomaloglossus baeobatrachus. Next base: position 7,491,396 of record NC_134354.1, on the reverse strand, counting down.
CCCGCTCACCTGCTGACTTATCTTCCTACTCACTTCCCGCTCTCCTGCTGACTTATCTTCCTTCTTACTTCCCGCTCACTTGCTGACTTATCTTCCTGCTCGCTTCCGCTCACCTGCTGACTTATCTTCCTGCTCACTTTCTGCTCACCTGCTGACTTATCTTCCTGCTGGCTTCCCGCTCACCTGCTGACCTTTCTCCCTGCTCACTTCCCGCTCACCTGCTGACTTATCTCTCTGCTTACTTCCCACTCACCTGCTGACTTATCTTCCTGCTCACTTCCCGCTCACCTGCTGACTTATCTTTCTGCTCATTTTCTGCTCACCTGCTGACTTATCTTCCTGCTCGCTTCCTGCTCACCTGCTGACTTTTCTCCCTGCTCACATCCCGCTCACTTGCTGACTTATCTTCCTGCTCGCTTCTCGCTCACCTGCTGACTTATCTTCCTGCTCATTTCCGCTCACCTGCTGACTTATCTTCCTGCTCGCTTCTCGCTCACCTGCTGACTTATCTTCCTGCTCGCTTCCCGTTCACCTGCTGACTTATTTTCCTGCTCGCTTCCCGTTCACCTGCTGACTTATCTTCCTGCTCACTTCCCACTCACCTGCTGACTTATCTTCCTGCTCACTTCCCACTCACCTGCTGACTTATCTCTCTGGTCATTTCCCGCTCACCTGCTGACTTATCTTCCTACTCACTTCCCGCTCTCCTGCTGACTTATTTTCCTGCTTACTTCCCGCTCACTTGCTGACTTATCTTCCTGATCGCTTCCGCTCACCTGCTGACTTATCTTCCTGCTCACTTCTCGCTCACCTGCTGACTTATCTTCCTGCTCACTTCTCGCTCACCTGCTGACTTATCTTCCTGCTCACTTCCCGCTCACCTGCTGACTTATCTTCCTGCTCACTTCTCGCTCACCTGCTGACTTATCTTCCTGCTCTCTTCCCGCTCACCTGCTGACTTATCTTCCTTCTCACTCATCTCCTGACTTATCTTCCTGCTCACTTCCCGCTCACCTGCTGACTTATCTTCCTGCTCACTTCCCGCTCACCTGCTGACTTATTTCTCTGCTCACTTACCGCTCACCTGCTGACTTATCTTCCTGCTCACCTCTCTCACCTGCTCACTTATCTCAGTGCTCGCTTCCCGCTCACTTGCTGACTTATCTTCCTGCTCACTTCTCGCTCACCTGCTGACTTATCTTCCTGCTCACTTCTCGCTCACCTGCTGACTTATCTTCCTGCTCACTTCCCGCTCACCTGCTGACTTATCTTCCTGCTCACTTCCCGCTCACATGCTGACTCATCTTCCTGCTCACTTCTCGCTCACCTGCTGACTTATCTTCCTGCTCACTTCTCGCTAACCTGCTTTCTTATCTTCCTGCTCACTTCTCGCTCACCTGGTGACTTATCTTCCTGCTCACTTCCCGCTTTCCTGCTGACTTATTTCTCTGCTCATTTCCCGCTCACCTGCTGACTTATCTTCCTGCTCACTTCTCGCTCACCTGCTGACTTATATTCCTGCTCACTTCCCGCTCAACTGCTGACTTATCTCTCTGCTCACTTCCCGCTCACCTGCTGACTTATCTTCCTGCTCACTTCTCGCTCACCTGCTGGCTTATCTTCCTGCTCTCTTCCCGCTCACCTGCTGACTTATCTTCCTTCTCACTCATCTCCTGACTTATCTTCCTGCTCACTTCCCGCTCACCTGCTGATTTATCTCTCTGCTCACTTACCGCTCACCTGCTGACTTATCTTCCTGCTCACTTCTCTCTCACCTGCTCACTTATCTCAGTGCTCGCTTCCCGCTCACTTGCTGACTTATCTTCCTGCTCACTTCTCGCTCACCTGCTGACTTATCTTCCTGCTCACTTCTCGCTCACCTGCTGACTTATCTTCCTGCTCACTTCCCGCTCACCTCCTGACTTATCTTACTGCACTTCTCGCTCACCTGCTGACTTATCTCTCTGCTCACTTCCCGCTCACCTGCTGACTTATCTTCCTGCTCTCTTCCCGCTCACCTGCTGACTTATCTTCCTTCTCACTCATCTCCTGACTTATCTTCCTGCTCACTTCCCGCTCACCTGCTGACTTATCTTCCTGCTCACTTCCCGCTCACCTGCTGACTTATTTCTCTGCTCACTTACCGCTCACCTGCTGACTTATCTTCCTGCTCACCTCTCTCACCTGCTCACTTATCTCAGTGCTCGCTTCCCGCTCACTTGCTGACTTAGCTTCCTGCTCACTTCTCGCTCACCTGCTGACTTATCTTCCTGCTCACTTCTCGCTCACCTGCTGACTTATCTTCCTGCTCACTTCCCGCTCACCTGCTGACTTATCTTCCTGCTCACTTCCCGCTCACATGCTGACTCATCTTCCTGCTCACTTCTCGCTCACCTGCTGACTTATCTTCCTGCTCACTTCTCGCTAACCTGCTTTCTTATCTTACTGCTCACTTCTCGCTCACCTGGTGACTTATCTTCCTGCTCACTTCCCGCTTTCCTGCTGACTTATTTCTCTGCTCATTTCCCGCTCACCTGCTGACTTATCTTCCTGCTCACTTCTCGCTCACCTGCTGACTTATATTCCTGCTCACTTCCCGCTCAACTGCTGACTTATCTCTCTGCTCACTTACCGCTCACCTGCTGACTTATCTTCCTGCTCACTTCCCGCTCACCTGCTGACTTATCTTCCTGCTCACTTCTCGCTCACCTGCTGACTTATCTTTCTGCTCACTTCCCGCTCACCTGCTGACTTATGTTCCTGCTCACTTCTCGCTCACCTGCTTACTTATCTTTCTGCTCACTTCTCGCTCACCTGCTGACTTATATTCCTGCTTACTTCCCGCTCACCTGCTTACTTATCTTTCTGCTCACTTCTCGCTCACCTGCTGACTTATCTTTCTGCTCACTTCCCGCTCACCTGCTGACTTATCTTCCTGCTCACTTCTCGCTCACCTGCTGACTTATCTTCCTGTTCACTTCCCGCTCACCTGCTGACTTATCTCTCTGTTCACTTCCCGCTCACCTGCTGACTTATCTCACTGCTCACTTCCCGCTCACCTGCTGACTTATCTTCCTGCTCACTTTACGCTCACCTGCTGTCTTATCTTCCTGCTCACTTCTCGCTCACCTGCTGACTTATCTTCCTGCTCACTTCCCGCTCACCTCCTGACTTATCTTACTGCACTTCTCGCTCACCTGCTGACTTATCTCTCTGCTCACTTCCCGCTCACCTGCTGTCTTATCTTCCTGCTCACTTCCCGCTTACCTGCTGACTTATCTTCCTACTCACTTCCCGCTCTCCTGCTGACTAATCTTCCTGCTTACTTCTCGCTCACTTGCTGACTTATCTTCCTGCTCACCTCTCTCACCTGCTCACTTATCTCAGTGCTCGCTTCCCGCTCACTTGCTGACTTATCTTCCTGCTCACTTCTCGCTCACCTGCTGACTTATCTTCCTGCTCACTTCTCGCTCACCTGCTGACTTATCTTCCTGCTCACTTCCCGCTCACCTGCTGACTTATCTTCCTGCTCACTTCCCGCTCACATGCTGACTCATCTTCCTGCTCACTTCTCGCTCACCTGCTGACTTATCTTCCTGCTCACTTCTCGCTAACCTGCTTTCTTATCTTCCTGCTCACTTCTCGCTCACCTGGTGACTTATCTTCCTGCTCACTTCCCGCTTTCCTGCTGACTTATTTCTCTGCTCATTTCCCGCTCACCTGCTGACTTATCTTCCTGCTCACTTCTCGCTCACCTGCTGACTTATATTCCTGCTCACTTCCCGCTCAACTGCTGACTTATCTCTCTGCTCACTTCCCGCTCACCTGCTGACTTATCTTCCTGCTCACTTCTCGCTCACCTGCTGGCTTATCTTCCTGCTCTCTTCCCGCTCACCTGCTGACTTATCTTCCTTCTCACTCATCTCCTGACTTATCTTCCTGCTCACTTCCCGCTCACCTGCTGATTTATCTCTCTGCTCACTTACCGCTCACCTGCTGACTTATCTTCCTGCTCACTTCTCTCTCACCTGCTCACTTATCTCAGTGCTCGCTTCCCGCTCACTTGCTGACTTATCTTCCTGCTCACTTCTCGCTCACCTGCTGACTTATCTTCCTGCTCACTTCTCGCTCACCTGCTGACTTATCTTCCTGCTCACTTCCCGCTCACCTCCTGACTTATCTTACTGCACTTCTCGCTCACCTGCTGACTTATCTCTCTGCTCACTTCCCGCTCACCTGCTGACTTATCTTCCTGCTCTCTTCCCGCTCACCTGCTGACTTATCTTCCTTCTCACTCATCTCCTGACTTATCTTCCTGCTCACTTCCCGCTCACCTGCTGACTTATCTTCCTGCTCACTTCCCGCTCACCTGCTGACTTATTTCTCTGCTCACTTACCGCTCACCTGCTGACTTATCTTCCTGCTCACCTCTCTCACCTGCTCACTTATCTCAGTGCTCGCTTCCCGCTCACTTGCTGACTTAGCTTCCTGCTCACTTCTCGCTCACCTGCTGACTTATCTTCCTGCTCACTTCTCGCTCACCTGCTGACTTATCTTCCTGCTCACTTCCCGCTCACCTGCTGACTTATCTTCCTGCTCACTTCCCGCTCACATGCTGACTCATCTTCCTGCTCACTTCTCGCTCACCTGCTGACTTATCTTCCTGCTCACTTCTCGCTAACCTGCTTTCTTATCTTACTGCTCACTTCTCGCTCACCTGGTGACTTATCTTCCTGCTCACTTCCCGCTTTCCTGCTGACTTATTTCTCTGCTCATTTCCCGCTCACCTGCTGACTTATCTTCCTGCTCACTTCTCGCTCACCTGCTGACTTATATTCCTGCTCACTTCCCGCTCAACTGCTGACTTATCTCTCTGCTCACTTACCGCTCACCTGCTGACTTATCTTCCTGCTCACTTCCCGCTCACCTGCTGACTTATCTTCCTGCTCACTTCTCGCTCACCTGCTGACTTATCTTTCTGCTCACTTCCCGCTCACCTGCTGACTTATGTTCCTGCTCACTTCTCGCTCACCTGCTTACTTATCTTTCTGCTCACTTCTCGCTCACCTGCTGACTTATATTCCTGCTTACTTCCCGCTCACCTGCTTACTTATCTTTCTGCTCACTTCTCGCTCACCTGCTGACTTATCTTTCTGCTCACTTCCCGCTCACCTGCTGACTTATCTTCCTGCTCACTTCTCGCTCACCTGCTGACTTATCTTCCTGTTCACTTCCCGCTCACCTGCTGACTTATCTCTCTGTTCACTTCCCGCTCACCTGCTGACTTATCTCACTGCTCACTTCCCGCTCACCTGCTGACTTATCTTCCTGCTCACTTTACGCTCACCTGCTGTCTTATCTTCCTGCTCACTTCTCGCTCACCTGCTGACTTATCTTCCTGCTCACTTCCCGCTCACCTCCTGACTTATCTTACTGCACTTCTCGCTCACCTGCTGACTTATCTCTCTGCTCACTTCCCGCTCACCTGCTGTCTTATCTTCCTGCTCACTTCCCGCTTACCTGCTGACTTATCTTCCTACTCACTTCCCGCTCTCCTGCTGACTAATCTTCCTGCTTACTTCTCGCTCACTTGCTGACTTATCTTCCTGCTCACTTCTCGCTCACCTGCTGACTTATCTTCCTGCTCACTTCTCGCTCACCTGCTGACTTATCTTCCTGCTCACTTCCCGCTCACCTGCTGACTTATCTTCCTGCTCACTTCTCGCTCACCTGCTGACTTTTCTTTCTGCTCTCTTCCCGCTCACCTGCTGACTTATCTTCCTTCTCACTCATCTCCTGACTTATCTTCCTGCTCACTTCCCGCTCACCTGCTGATTTATCTCTCTGCTCACTTACCGCTCACCTGCTGACTTATCTTCCTGCTCACTTCTCTCTCACCTGCTCACTTATCTCAGTGCTCACTTCCCGCTCACTTGCTGACTTATCTTCCTGCTCACTTCTCGCTCACCTGCTGACTTATCTTCCTGCTCACTTCTCTCTCACCTGCTGACTTATCTTCCTGCTCACTTCCCGCTCACCTCCTGACTTATCTTACTGCACTTCTCGCTCACCTGCTGACTTATTTCTCTGCTCACTTCCCGTTCATCTGCTGACTTATCTTCCTGCTCACTTTCCGCTCACCTGCTGACTTATCTTCCTTCTCACTCATCTCCTGACTTATCTTCCTGCTCACTTCCCGCTCACCTGCTGACTTATCTTCCTGCTCACTTACCGCTTACCTGCTGACTTATCTTCCTACTCACTTCCCGCTCTCCTGCTGACTTATTTTCCTGCTTACTTCCCGCTCACTTGCTGACTTATCTTCCTGCTCACTTCTCGCTCACCTGCTGACTTATCTTCCTGCTCACTTCTCGCCCACCTGCTGACTTATCTTCCTGCTCACTTAGCCGCTCACCTGCTGACTTATCTTCCTGCTCACTTCTCGCTCACCTGCTGACTTATCTTCCTGCTCTCTTCCCGCTCACCTGCTGACTTATCTTCCTTCTCACTCATCTCCTGACTTATCTTCCTGCTCACTTACCGCTCACCTGCTGACTTATCTTCCTGCTCACTTCCCGCTCACCTGCTCACTTATCTCAGTGCTCGCTTCCCGCTCACTTGCTGACTTATCTTCCTGCTCACTTCTCGCTCACCTGCTGACTTATCTTCCTGCTCACTTCTCGCTCACCTGCTGACTTATCTTCCTGCTCACTTCCCGCTCACCTGCTGACTTATCTTCCTTCTCACTTCCCGCTCACATGCTGACTCATCTTCCTGCTCACTTCTCGCTCACCTGCTGACTTTTCTTCCTGCTCACTTCCCGCTCACATGCTGACTCATCTTCCTGCTCACTTCTCGCTCACCTGCTGACTTTTCTTCCTGCTCGCTTCCCGCTCACCTGCTGACTTTTCTCCCTGCTCACTTCCCGCTCACCTGCTGACTTATCTTCCTGCTCGCTTCCCGCTCACCTGCTGACTTATCTCTCTGCTTACTTCCCACTCACCTGCTGACTTATCTTCCTGCTCACTTCCCGCTCACCTGCTGACTTATCTTTCTGCTCACTTTCTGCTCACCTGCTGACTTATCTTCCTGCTCGCTTCCTGCTCACCTGCTGACTTTTCTCCCTGCTCACATCCCGCTCACTTGCTGACTTATCTTCCTGCTCGCTTCTCGCTCACCTGCTGACTTATCTTCCTGCTCATTTCCGCTCACCTGCTGACTTATCTTCCTGCTCGCTTCTCGCTCACCTGCTGACTTATCTTCCTGCTCGCTTCCCGTTCACCTGCTGACTTATTTTCCTGCTTGCTTCCCGTTCACCTGCTGACTTATCTTCCTGCTCACTTCCCACTCACCTGCTGACTTATCTTCCTTCTCACTCATCTCCTGACTTATCTTCCTGCTCACTTCCCGCTCACCTGCTGACTTATCTTCCTGCTCACTTCCCGCTCACCTGCTGACTTATTTTTCTGCTCACTTACCGCTCACCTGCTGACTTATCTTCCTGCTCACTTCTCGCTCACCTGCTGACTTATCTTCCTGCTCACTTCCCGCTCACCTGCTGACTTATCTTCCTGCTCACTTCCCGCTCACATGCTGACTCATCTTCCTTCTCACTTCTCGCTCACCTGCTGACTTATCTTCCTGCTCACTTCTCGCTCACCTGGTGACTTATCTTCCTGCTCACTTCCCGCTTTCCTGCTGACTTATTTCTCTGCTCATTTCCAGCTCACCTGCTGACTTATCTTCCTGCTCACTTCTCGCTCACCTGCTGACTTTTAATCCTGCTCACTTCCCGCTCAACTGCTGACTTATCTCTCTGCTCACTTACCGCTCACCTGCTGACTTATCTTCCTGCTCACTTCCTGCTCACCTGATGACTTATCTTCCTGCTCACTTCTCGCTCACCTTCTGACTTATCTTTCTGCTCACTTCCCGCTCACCTGCTGACTTATTTTCCTGCTCACTTCTCGCTCACCTGCTTACTTATCTTTCTGCTCACTTCTCGCTCACCTGCTGACTTATATTCCTGCTTACTTCCTGCTCACCTGCTTACTTATCTTTCTGCTCACTTCTCGCTCACCTGCTGACTTATCTTTCTGCTCACTTCCCGCTCACCTGCTGACTTATCTTCCTGCTCACTTCTCGCTCACCTGCTGACTTATCTTCCTGTTCAATTCCCGCTCACCTGCTGACTTATCTCTCTGTTCACTTCCCGTTCACCTGCTGACTTATCTCACTCCTCACTTCCCGCTCACCTGCTGACTTATCTTCTTGCTCACTTTACGCTCACCTGCTGACTTATCTTCCTGCTCACTTCTCGCTCACCTGCTGACTTATCTTCCTGCTCACTTCCCGCTCACCTCCTGACTTATCTTACTGCACTTCTCGCTCACCTGCTGACTTATCTCTCTGCTCACTTCCCGCTCACCTGCTGACTTATCTTCCTGCTCACTTCCCGCTCACCTGCTGACTTATCTTCCTTCTCACTCATATCCTGACTTATCTTCCTGCTCACTTCCCGCTCACCTGCTGACTTATCTTCCTGCTCACTTCCCGCTTACCTGCTGACTTATCTTCCTACTCACTTCTCGCTCTCCTGCTGACTTATTTTCCTGCTTACTTCCCGCTCACTTGCTGACTTATCTTCCTGCTCACTTCTCGCTCACCTGCTGACTTATCTTCCTGCTCACTTCTCGCTCACCTGCTGACTTATCTTCCTGCTCACTTCCCGCTCACCTGCTGACTTATCTTCCTGCTCACTTCTCGCTCACCTGCTGACTTATCTTCCTGCTCTCTTCCCGCTCACCTGCTGACTTATCTTCCTTCTCACTCATCTCCTGACTTATCTTCCTGCTCACTTCCCGCTCACCTGCTGACTTATCTTCCTGCTCACTTATCTCTCACCTGCTCACTTATCTCAGTGCTCGCTTCCCGCTCACTTGCTGACTTATCTTCCTGCTCACTTCTCGCTCACCTGCTGACTTATCTTCCTGCTCACTTCTCGCTCACCTGCTGACTTATCTTCCTGCTCACTTCCCGCTCACCTGCTGACTTATCTTCCTACTCACTTCCCGCTCACATGCTGACTCATCTTCCTGCTCACTTCTCGCTCACCTGCTGACTTATCTTCCTGCTCACTTCTCGCTCACCTGCTGACTTATCTTTCTGCTCACTTCCCGCTCACCTGCTGACTTATCTCACTGCTCACTTCCCGCTCACCTGCTGACTTATCTTCCTGCTCACTTTACGCTCACCTGCTGTCTTATCTTCCTGCTCACTTCTCGCTCACCTGCTGACTTATCTTCCTGCTCACTTCCCGCTCACCTCCTGACTTATCTTACTGCACTTCTCGCTCACCTGCTGACTTATCTCTCTGCTCACTTCCCGCTCACCTGCTTACTTATCTTCCTGCTCACTTCCTGCTTACCAACTGACTTATCTTCCTACTCACTTCCCGCTCTCCTGCTGACTTATCTTCCTGCTTACTTCTCGCTCACTTGCTGACTTATCTTCCTGCTCACTTCTCGCTCACCTGCTGACTTATCTTCCTGCTCACTTCTCGCTCACCTGCTGACTTATCTTCCGGCTCACTTCCCGCTCACCTGCAAACTTATCTTCCTGCTCACTTCTCGCTCACCTGCTGACTTTTCTTCCTGCTCTCTTCCCGCTCACCTGCTGACTTATCTTCCTTCTCACTCATCTCCTGACTTATCTTCCTGCTCACTTCCCGCTCACCTGCTGATTTATTTCTCTGCTCACTTACCGCTCACCTGCTGACTTATCTTCCTGCTCCCTTCTCTCTCACCTGCTCACTTATCTCAGTGCTCACTTCCCGCTCACTTGCTGACTTATCTTCCTTCTCACTCATCTCCTGACTTATCTTCCTGCTCACTTCCCGCTCACCTGCTGACTTATCTTCCTGCTCACTTACCGCTTACCTGCTGACTTATCTTCCTACTCACTTCCCGCTCTCCTGCTGACTTATTTTCCTGCTTACTTCCCGCTCACTTGCTGACTTATCTTCCTGCTCACTTCTCGCTCACTTGCTGACTTATCTTCCTGCTCACTTCTCGCTCACCTGCTGACTTATCTTCCTTCTCACTCATCTCCTGACTTATCTTCCTGCTCACTTACCGCTCACCTGCTGACTTATCTTCCTGCTCACTTCCCGCTCACCTGCTCACTTATCTCAGTGCTCGCTTCCCGCTCACTTGCTGACTTATCTTCCTGCTCACTTCTCGCTCACCTGCTGACTTATCTTCCTGCTCACTTCTCGCTCACCTGCTAACTTATCTTCCTGCTCACTTCCCGCTCACCTGCTGACTTATCTTCCTTCTCACTTCCCGCTCACATGCTGACTCATCTTCCTGCTCACTTCTCGCTCACCTGCTGACTTTTCTTCCTGCTCACTTCCCGCTCACATGCTGACTCATCTTCCTGCTCACTTCTCGCTCACCTGCTGACTTTTCTTCCTGCTCGCTTCCCGCTCACCTGCTGACTTTTCTCCCTGCTCACTTCCCGCTCACCTGCTGACTTATCTTCCTGCTCGCTTCCCGCTCACCTGCTGACTTATCTCTCTGCTTACTTCCCACTCACCTGCTGACTTATCTTCCTGCTCACTTCCCGCTCACCTGCTGACTTATCTTTCTGCTCACTTTCTGCTCACCTGCTGACTTATCTTCCTGTTCGCTTCCTGCTCACCTGCTGACTTTTCTCCCTGCTCACATCCCGCTCACTTGCTTACTTATCTTCCTGCTCGCTTCTCGCTCACCTGCTGACTTATCTTCCTGCTCATTTCCGCTCACCTGCTGACTTATCTTCCTGCTCGCTTCTCGCTCACCTGCTGACTTATCTTCCTGCTCGCTTCCCGTTCACCTGCTGACTTATTTTCCTGCTCGCTTCCCGTTCACCTGCTGACTTATCTTCCTGCTCACTTCCCACTCACCTGCTGACTTATCTTCCTGCTCACTTCCCACTCACCTGCTGACTTATCTCTCTGGTCATTTCCCGCTCACCTGCTGACTTATCTTCTTACTCACTTCTCGCTCTCCTGCTGACTTATTTTCCTGCTTACTTCCCGCTCACTTGCTGACTTATCTTCCTGCTCGCTTCCTCTCACCTGCTGACTTATCTTCCTGCTCACTTCTCGCTCACCTGCTGACTTATCTTCCTGCTCACTTCTCGCTCACCTGCTGACTTATCTTCCTGCTCACTTCCCGCTCACCTGCTGACTTATCTTCCTGCTCACTTCTCGCTCACCTGCTGACTTATCTTCCTGCTCTCTTCCCGCTCACCTGCTGACTTATCTTCCTTCTCACTCATCTCCTGACTTATCTTCCTGCTCACTTCCCGCTCACCTGCTGACTTATCTTCCTGCTCACTTCCCGCTCACCTGCTGACTTATTTCTCTGCTCACTTACCGCTCACCTGCTGACTTATCTTCCTGCTCACTTCTCGCTCACCTGCTGACTTATCTTCCTGCTCACTTCCCGCTCACCTGCTGACTTATCTTCCTGCTCACTTCCCGCTCACATGCTGACTCATCTTCCTGCTCACTTCTCGCTCACCTGCTGACTTATCTTCCTGCTCACTTCTCGCTAACCTGCTTTCTTATCTTCCTGCTCACTTCTCGCTCACCTGGTGACTTATCTTCCTGCTCACTTCCCGCTTTCCTGCTGACTTATTTCTCTGCTCATTTCCCGCTCACCTGCTGACTTATCTTCCTGCTCACTTCTCGCTCACCTGCTGACTTATAATCCTGCTCACTTCCCGCTCAACTGCTGACTTATCTCTCTGCTCACTTACCGCTCACCTGCTGACTTATCTTCCTGCTCACTTCCTGCTCACCTACTGACTTATCTTCCTGCTCACTTCTCGCTCACCTGCTGACTTATCTTTCTGCTCACTTCCCGCTCACCTGCTGACTTATTTTCCTGCTCACTTCTCGCTCACTTGCTTACTTATCTTTCTGCTCACTTCTCGCTCACCTGCTGACTTATATTCCTGCTTACTTCCTGCTCACCTGCTTACTTATCTTTCTGCTCACTTCTCGCTCACCTGCTGACTTATCTTTCTGCTCACTTCCTGCTCACCTGCTGACTTATCTTCCTGCTCACTTTACGCTCACCTGCTGACTTATCTTCCTGCTCACTTCTCGCTCACCTGCTGACTTATCTTCCTGCTCACTTCCCGCTCACCTCCTGACTTATCTTACTGCACTTCTCGCTCACCTGCTGACTTATCTCTCTGCTCACTTCACGCTCACCTGCTGACTTATCTTCCTGCTCACTTCACGCTCACCTGCTGACTTATCTTCCTTCTCACGCATATCCTGACTTATCTTCCTGCTCACTTCACGCTCACCTGCTGACTTATCTTCCTGCTCACTTCCCGCTCTCCTGCTGACTTATTTTCCTGCTTACTTCTCGCTCACTTGCTGACTTATCTTCCTGCTCACTTCTCGCTCACCTGCTGACTTATCTTCCTGCTCACTTCTCGCTCACCTGCTGACTTATCTTCCTGCTCTCTTCCCGCTCACCTGCTGACTTATCTTCCTTCTCACTCATCTCCTGACTTATCTTCCTGCTCACTTCCCGCTCACCTGCTGACTTATCTTCCTGCTCACTTCTCTCTCACCTGCTCACTTATCTCAGTGCTCGCTTCCCGCTCACTTGCTGACTTATCTTCCTGCTCACTTCTCGCTCACCTGCTGATTTATCTTCCTGCTCACTTCTCGCTCATCTGCTGACTTATCTTCCTGCTCACTTCCCGCTCACCTGCTGACTTATCTTCCTGCTCACTTCCCGCTCACATGCTGACTCATCTTCCTGCTCACTTCTCGCTAACCTGCTTTCTTATCTTCCTGCTCACTTCTCGCTCACCTGGTGACTTATCTTCCTGCTCACTTCCCGCTTTCCTGCTGACTTATTTCTCTGCTCATTTCCCGCTCACCTGCTGACTTATCTTCCTGCTCACTTCTCTCTCTCCTGCTGACTTATATTCCTGCTCACTTCCCGCTCAACTGCTGACTTATCTCTCTGCTCACTTACCGCTCACCTGCTGACTTATCTTCCTGCTCACTTCCCGCTCACCTGCTGACTTATCTTCCTGCTCACTTCTCGCTTACCTGCTGACTTATCTTTCTGCTCATTTCCCGCTCACCTGCTGACTTATCTTCCTGCTCACTTCTCGCTCACCTGCTTACTTATCTTTCTGCTCACTTCTCGCTCACCTGCTGACTTATATTCCTGCTTACTTCCCGCTCACCTGCTTACTTATCTTTCTGCTCACTTCTCGCTCACCTGCTGACTTACCTTTCTGCTCACTTCCCGCTCACCTGCTGACTTATCTTCCTACTCACTTCTCGCTCACCTGCTGACTTATCTTCCTGTTCACTTCCCGCTCACTTGCTGACTTATCTCTCTGTTCACTTCCCGCTCACCTGCTGACTTATCTCAGTGCTCACTTCCCGCTCACCTCCTGACTTATCTTACTGCACTTCTCGCCCACCTGCTGACTTATCTCTCTGCTCACTTCCCGCTCACCTGCTGACTTATCTTCCTGCTCACTTCCCGCTCACCTGCTGACTTATCTTCCTTCTCACTCATCTCCTGACTTATCTTCCTGCTCACTTCCCGCTCACCTGCTGATTTATCTTCCTGCTCACTTCCCTCTTACCTGCTGACTTATCTCTCTGCTCACTTACCGCTCACCTGCTGACTTATCTTCCTGCTCACTTCTCTCTCACCTGCTCACTTATCTCAGTGCTCGCTTCCCGCTCACTTGCTGACTTATCTTCCTGCTCACTTCCCGCTCACCTGCTGACTTATCTTCCTGCTCACTTCCCGCTCACCTGCTGACTTATCTTCCTGCTCACTTCTCGCTCAGCTGCTAAACTTACCTTCCTGCTCACTTCTCCCTCACCTGCTGACTTATCTTCCTGCTCACTTCCCGCTCACCTCCTGACTTTTCTTACTGTACTTCTCTCTCATCTGCTGACTTATCTCTCTGCTTACTTTCCGCTCACCTGCTGACTTATCTTCCTGCTCACTTGCCGCTCACCTGCTGACTTATCTTCCTTCTCACTCATCTCCTGACTTATCTTCCTCCTCACTTCTCGCTCACCTGCTGACTTATCTTCCTGTTCACTTCCCGCTCACCTGCTGACTTATCTCTCTGTTCACTTCCCGCTCACCTGCTGACTTATCTCACTGCTCACTTCCCGCTCACCTCCTGACTTATCTTACTGCACTTCTCGCTCACCTGCTGACTTATCTCTCTGCTCACTTCCCGCTCACCTGCTGACTTATCTTCCTGCTCACTTCCCGCTCACCTGCTGACTTATCTTCCTTCTCACTCATCTCCTGACTTGTCTTCCTGCTCACTTCCCGCTCACCTGCTGACTTATCTTCCTGCTCACTTCTCTCTCACCTGCTCACTTATCTCAGTGCTCGCTTCCCGCTCACTTGCTGACTTATCTTCCTGCTCACTTCCCGCTCACCTGCTGACTTATCTTCCTGCTCACTTCCCGCTCATTTGCTGACTTATCTTCCTGCTCACTTCTCGCTCAGCTGCTGACTTATCTTCCTGCTCACTTCTCCCTCACCTGCTGACTTATCTTACTGCTCACTTCCCGCTCACCTCCTGACTTCTCTTACTGTACTTCTCGCTCACCTGCTGACTTATCTCTCTGCTCACTTCCCGCTCACCTGCTGACTTATCTTCCTGCTCACTTCCCGCTCACCTGCTGACTTATCTTCCTTCTCACTCATCTCCTGACTTATCTTCCTGCTCACTTCCCGCTCACCTGCTGACTTATCTTCCTGCTCACTTCCCGCTCACCTGCTGACTTATCTCTCTGCTCACTTACCGCTCACCTGCTGACTTATCTTCCTGCTCACTTCTCTCTCACCTGCTCACTTATCTCAGTGCTCGCTTCCCGCTCACTTGCTGACTTATCTTCCTGCTCACTTCCCGCTCACCTGCTGACTTATCTTCCTGCTCACTTCCCGCTCACCTGCTGACTTATCTTCCTGCTCACTTCTCGCTCAGCTGCTGACTTATCTTCCTGCTCACTTCCCGCTCACCTCCTGACTTCTCTTACTGCACTTCTCGCTCACCTGCTGACTTATCTCTCTGCTCACTTCCCGCTCACTTGCTGACGTATCTTCCTGCTCACTTCCCGCTCACCTGCTGACTTATCTTCCTTCTCACTCATCTCCTGACTTATCTTCCTGCTCACTTCCCGCTCACCTGCTGACTTATCTTCCTGCTCACTTCCCGCTCACCTGCTGACTTATCTCTCTGCTCACTTACCGCTCACCTGCTGACTTATCTTCCTGCTCACTTTCTGCTCACCTGCTGACTTATCTTCCTGCTCGCTTCCCGCTCACCTGCTGACTTTTCTCCCTGCTCACTTCCCGCTCACCTGCTGACTTATCTTCCTGCTCACTTCCCGCTCACCTGGTGACTTATCTTCCTGCTCACTTCTCGATCACCTGCTGACTTATCTTTCTGCTCACTTCCCGCTCACCTGATGACTTATCTTCCTGCTCACTTCCTGCTTACCTGCTGACTTATCTCTCTGCTCACTTACCGCTCACCTGCTGACTTATCTTCCTGCTCACTTCTCTCTCACCTGCTCACTTATCTCAGTGCTCGCTTCCCGCTCACTTGCTGACATATCTTCCTGCTCACTTCTTGCTCACCTGCTGACTTATCTTCCTGCTCACTTCTCGCTCACCTGCTGACTTATCTTCCTGCTCACTTCCCGCTCACCTGCTGACTTATCTTCCTGCTCACTTCTTGCTCACATGCTGACTCATCTTCCTGCTCACTTCTCGCTCACCTGCTGACTTATCTTCCTGCTTACTTCTCGCTAACCTGCTTTCTTATCTTCCTGCTCACTTCTCGCTCACCTGGTGACTTATCTTCCTGCTCACTTCCCGCTTTCCTGCTGACTTATTTCTCTGCTCATTTCCCGCTCACCTGCTGACTTATCTTGCTGCTCACTTCCCGCTCAACTGTTGACTTATCTCTCTGCTCACTTACCGCTCACCTGCTGACTTATCTTCATGCTCACTTCCCGCTCACCTGCTGACTTATCTTCCTGCTCACTTCTCGCTCACCTTCTGACTTATCTTTCTGCTCACTTCCCGCTCACCTGCTGACTTATCTTCCTGCTCACTTCTCGCTCACCTGCTTACTTATCTTTCTGCTCACTTCTCGCTCACCTGCTGACTTATATTCCTGCTTACTTCCCGCTCACCTGCTTACTTATCTTTCTACTCACTTCTCGCTCACCTGCTGACTTATCTTTCTGCTCACTTCCCGCTCACCTGCTGACTTATCTTCCTGCTCACTTCTCGCTCACCTGCTGACTTATCTTCCTGTTCACTTCCCGCTCACCTGCTGACTTATCTCTCTGTTCACTTCCCGCTCACCTGCTGACTTATCTCACTGCTCACTTCCCGCTCACCTCCTGACTTATCTTACTGCACTTCTCGCTCACCTGCTGACTTATCTCTCTGCTCACTTCCCGCTCACCTGCTGACTTATCTTCCTGCTCACTTCCCGCTGACCTGCTGACTTACCTTCCTTCTCACTCATCTCCTGACTTGTCTTCCTGCTCACTTCCCGCTCACCTGCTGACTTATCTTCCTGCTCACTTCCCGCTCACCTGCTGACTTATCTCTCTGCTCACTTACCGCTCACCTGCTGACTTATCTTCCTGCTCACTTCTCTCTCACCTGCTCACTTATCTCAGTGCTCGCTTCCCGCTCACTTGCTGACTTATCTCCCTGCTCACTTCCCACTCACCTGCTGACTTATCTTCCTGCTCACTTCCCGCTCACCTGCTGACTTATCTTCCTGCTCACTTCTCGCTCACCTGCTGACCTATCTTTCTGCTCACTTCCCGCTCACCTGCTGACTTATCTTCCTGCTCACTTCTTGCTCACCTGCTTGCTTATCTTTCTGCTTACTTCTCGCTCACCTGCTGACTTATATTCCTGCTTACTTCCCGCTCACCTGCTTACTTATCTTTCTGCTCACTTCTCACTCACCTGCTGACTTATCTTTCTGCTCACTTTCTGCTCACCTGCTGACTTATCTTCCTGCTCGCTTACCGCTCACCTGCTGACTTTTCTCCCTGCTCACTTCCCGCTCACCTGCTGACTTATTTTCCTGCTCGCTTCTCGCTCACCTGCTGACTTATCTTCCTGCTTATTTCCGCTCACCTGCTGACTTATCTTCCTGCTCGCTTCTAGCTCACCTGCTGACTTATCTTCCTGCTCGCTTCCCGTTCACCTGCTGACTTATTTTCCTGCTGGCTTCCCATTCACCTGCTGACTTATCTTCCTGCTCACTTCCCACTCACCTGCTGACTTATCTTCCTGCTCACTTCTCGCTCACCTGCTGACTTATTTTTCTGCTCACTTTCCGCTCACCTGCTGACTTATCTTGCTGCTCACTTCTCGCTCACCTGCTTACTTATCTTTCTGCTGACTTCTCGCTCACCTGCTGACTTATATTCCTGCTTACTTCCCGCTCACCTGCTTACTTATCTTTCTGCTCACTTCTCGCTCACCTGCTGACTTATCTTTCTGCTCACTTCCTGCTCACCTGCAGACTTATCTTCCTGCTCACTTTTTGCTCACCTGCTGACTTATCTTCCTGTTCACTTCCCGCTCACCCGCTGACTTATCTCTCTGTTCACTTCCCGCTCACTTGCTGACTTATCTCACTGCTCACTTCCCGCTCACCTGCTGACTTATCTTCCTGCGCACTTCCCGCTCACCTGCTGACTTATCTTCCTGCTCACTTTTCGCTCACCTGCTGACTTATCTTCCTGCTCACTTCCCGCTCACCTCCTGACTTCTCTTACTGCACTTCTCGCTCACCTGCTGACTTATCTTCCTTCTCACTCATCTCCTGACATCTTCCTGCTCACTTCCCGCTCACCTGCTGACTTATCTTTCTGCTCACTTCCCGCTCACCTGCTGACTTATCTTCCTGCTCACTTCTCGCTCAGCTGCTGACTTATCTTCCTGCTCACTTCCCGCTCACCTCCTGACTTCTCTTACTGCACTTCTCGCTCACCTGCTGACTTATCTCTCTGCTCACTTCCCACTCACTTGCTGACTTATCTTCCTGCTCACTTCCCGCTCACCTGCTGACTTATCTTCCTTCTCACTCATCTCCTGACTTATCTTCCTGCTCACTTCCCGCTCACCTGCTGACTTATCTTCCTGCTCACTTCCCGCTCACCTGCTGACTTATCTCTCTGCTCACTTACCGCTCACCTGCTGACTTATCTTCCTGCTCACTTTCTGCTCACCTGCTGACTTATCTTCCTGCTCGCTTCCCGCTCACCTGCTGACTTTTCTCCCTGCTCACTTCCCGCTCACCTGCTGACTTATCTTCCTGCTCGCTTCCCGCTCACCTGCTGACTTATCTCTCTGCTTACTTCCCACTCACCTGCTGACTTATCTTCCTGCTCACTTCCCGCTCACCTGCTGACTTATCTTTCTGCTCACCTGCTGACTTATCTTCCTGCTCGCTTCCCGCTCACCTGCTGACTTTTCTCCCTGCTCACTTCCCGCTCACCTGCTGACTTATCTTCCTGCTCGCTTCTCGCTCACCTGCTGACTTATCTTCCTGCTCATTTCCGCTCACCTGCTGACTTATCTTCCTGCTCGCTTCTTGCTCACCTGCTGACTTATCTTCCTGCTCGCTTCCCGTTCACCTGCTGACTTATTTTCCTGCTTGCTTCCCGTTCACCTGCTGACTTATCTTCCTGCTCACTTCCCACTCACCTGCTGACTTATCTCTCTGCTCATTTCCCGCTCACCTGCTGACTTATCTTCCTACTCACTTCCCGATCTCCTGCTGACTTATCTTCCTGCTTACTTCCCGCTCACTTGCTGACTTATCTTCCTGCTTGCTTCCGCTCACCTGCTGACTTATCTTCCTGCTCACTTCTCGCTCACCTGCTGACTTATCTTCCTGCTCGCTTCCCGTTCACCTGCTGACTTATTTTCCTGCTTGCTTCCCGTTCACCTGCTGACTTATCTTCCTGCTCATTTCCCACTCACCTGCTGACTTATCTCTCTGCTCATTTCCCGCTCACCTGCTGACTTATCTTCCTACTCACTTCCCGATCTCCTGCTGACTTATCTTCCTGCTTACTTCCCGCTCACTTGCTGACTTATCTTCCTGCTCGCTTCCGCTCACCTGCTGACTTATCTTCCTGCTCACTTCTCGCTCACCTGCTGACTTATCTTCCTGCTCACTTCCCACTCACCTGCTGACTTATCTCTCTGCTCACTTACCGCCCACCTGCTGACTTATCTTCCTGCTCACTTCTCTCTCACTTGCTCACTTATCTCAGTGCTCGCTTCCCGCTCACTTGCTGACTTATCTTCCTGGTCACTTCCCGCTCACCTGCTGACTTATCTTTCTGCTCACTTCCCGCTCACCTGCTGACTTAACTTTCTGCTCACTTCCCGCTCACCTGCTGACTTATCTTCCTGCTCACTTCTCGCTCAGCTGCTGACTTCTCTTACTGCACTTCTCACTCACCTGCTGACTTATCTTCCTGCTCACTTCCCGCTCACCTGCTGACTTATCTTCCTTCTCACTCATCTCCTGACTTATCTTCCTGCTCACTTCCCGCTCACCTGCTGACTTATCTTCCTGCTCACTTCCCGCTCACCTGCTGACTTATCTCTCTGCTCACTTACCGCTCACCTGCTGACTTATCTTCCTGCTCACTTTCTGCTCACCTACTGACTTATCTTCCTGCTCGCTTCCCGCTCACCTGCTGACTTTTCTCCCTGCTCACTTCCCGCTCACCTGCTGACTTATCTTCCTGCTCGCTTCCCGCTCACCTGCTGACTTATCTCTCTGCTTACTTCCCACTCACCTGCTGACTTATCTTCCTGCTCACTTCCCGCTCACCTGCTGACTTATCTTTCTGCTCACCTGCTGACTTATCTTCCTGCTCGCTTCCCGCTCACTTGCTGACTTTTCTCCCTGCTCACTTCCCGCTCACCTGCTGACTTATCTTCCTGCTCGCTTCTCGCTCACCTGCTGACTTATCTTCCTGCTCATTTCCGCTCACCTGCTGACTTATCTTCCTGCTCGCTTCTCGCTCACCTGCTGACTTATCTTCCTGCTCGCTTCCTGTTCACCTGCTGACTTATTTTCCTGCTTGCTTCCCGTTCACCTGCTGACTTATCTTCCTGCTCACTTCCCACTCACCTGCTGACTTATCTCTCTGCTCATTTCCCGCTCACCTGCTGACTTATCTTCCTACTCACTTCCCGATCTCCTGCTGACTTATCTTCCTGCTTACTTCCCGCTCACTTGCTGACTTATCTTCCTGCTCGCTTCCGCTCACCTGCTGACTTATCTTCCTGCTCACTTCTCGCTCACCTGCTGACTTATCTTCCTGCTCACTTCCCGCTCACCTGCTGACTTATCTTCCTGCTCACTCATCTCCTGACTTATCTTCCTGCTCACTTCCCGCTCACCTGCTGACTTATCTTCCTGCTTATTTCCCGCTCACATGCTGACTTATCTTCCTGCTCACTTCTCGCTCACCTGCTGACTTATCTTCCTGCTCACTTCTCGCTCACCTGCTTTTTTATCTTCCTGCTCACTTCTCGCTCACCTGGTGACTTATCTTTCTGCTCACTTCCCGCTTTCCTGCTGACTTATTTCTCTGCTCATTTCCTGCTCACCTGCTGACTTATCTTCCTGCTCACTTCTCGCTCACCTGCTGACTTATATTCCTGCTCACTTCCCGCTCAACTGCTGACTTATCTCTCTGCTCACTTACCGCTCACCTGCTGACTTATCTTCCTGCTCATTTCCCGTTCACCTGCTGACTTATCTTACTGCTCACTTCTCGCTCACCTGCTGACTTATCTTTCTGCTCACTTCCCGCTCACCTGCTGACTTATTTTCCTGCTCACTTCTCGCTCACCTGCTTACTTATCTTTCTGCTCACTTCTCGCTCACCTGCTGACTTATATTCCTGCTTACTTCCCGCTCACCTGCTTACTTATCTTTCTGCTCACTTCTCGCTCACCTGCTGACTTATCTTTCTGCTCACTTCCCGCTCACCTGCTGACTTATATTCCTGCTCACTTCTCGCTCACATGCTGACTTATCTTCCTGTTCACTTCCCGCTAACCTGCTGACTTATCTCTCTGTTCACTTCCCGCTCACCTGCTGACTTATCTCACTGCTCACTTCCGGCTCACCTGCTGACTTATCTTCCTGCTCACTTCCCGCTCACCTGCTGACTTATCTTCCTGCTCACTTCTCGCTCACCTGCTGACTTATCATCCTGCTCACTTCTCGCTCACCTGCTGACTTATCTTCCTGCTCACTTCCCGCTCACCTCCTGACTTCTTACTGCACTTGTCGCTCACCTGCTGACTTATCTCTCTGCTCACTTCCCGCTCACCTGCTGACTTATCTTACTGCTCACTTCCCGCTCACCTGCTGACTTATCTTCCTGCTCACTTCTCTCTCACCTGCTCACTTATCTCAATGCTCGCTTCCCGCTCACTTGCTGACTTATCTTCCTGCTCACTTCCCGCTCACCTGCTGACTTATCTTCCTGCTCACTTCCCGCTCACCTGCTGACTTATCTTCCTGCTCACTTCCCACTCACCTGCTGACTTATCTTCCTGCTCACTTCCCGCTCACCTGCTGACTTATCTCTCTGCTCACTTCCTGCTCACCTGCTGCCTTATCTTCCTGCTCACTTCCCATTCTCCTGCTGACTTATCTCACTGCTCGCTTCTCGCTCACCTGCTGACTTATCTTCCTGCTCACTTCCCGCTCACCTTCTGACTTATCTTCCTGCTCACTTCCCGCTCACCTGCTGACTTATCTTTCTGCTCGCTTCCCGCTCACCTGCTGATCTATCTCTCTGCTCACTTCTGGCTCACCTGCTGACTTATCTTTCTGCTCGCTTCTCGCTCACCTGCTGACTTATCTTTCTGCTCACTTCCCGCTCACCTGCTGACTTATCTTCCTGCTCACTTCTCGCTCACCTGCTGACTTATCTTTCTGCTCGCTTCTCGATCACCTGCTGACTTATCTCTCTGCTCACTTCTCGCTCACCTGCTGACTTATCTCTCTGCTCACTTCTCGCTCACCTGCTGACTTACCTCTCTGCTCACTTCTCGCTCACCTGCTGACTTATCTTTCTGCTCGCTTCTCGATCACCTGCTGACTTATCTCTCTGCTCACTTCTCGCTCACCTGCTGACTTATTTCTCTGCTCACTTCTCGCTCACCTGCTGACTTATCTTCCTGCTCACTTCCCGCTCACCTGCTGACTTATCTTTCTGCTCACTTCCCGCTCACCTGCTGACTTATCTTCCTGCTCACTTCTCGCTCACCTGCTGACTTATCTTCCTGCTCACTTCTCGCTCACCTGCTTTCTTATCTTCCTGCTCACTTCTCGCTCACCTGGTGACTTATCTTCCTGCTCACTTCCCGCTTTCCTGCTGACTTATTTCTCTGCTCATTTCCTGCTCACCTGCTGACTTATCTTCCTGCTCACTTCTCGCTCACCTGCTGACTTATATTCCTGCTCACTTCCCGCTCAACTGCTGACTTATCTCTCTGCTCACTTACCGCTCACCTGCTGACTTATCTTCCTGCTCATTTCCCGTTCACCTGCTGACTTATCTTACTGCTCACTTCTCGCTCACCTGCTGATTTATCTTTCTGCTCACTTCCCGCTCACCTGCTGACTTATTTTCCTGCTCACTTCTCGCTCACCTGCTTACTTATCTTTCTGCTCACTTCTCGCTCACCTGCTGACTTATATTCCTGCTTACTTCCCGCTCACCTGCTTACTTATCTTTCTGCTCACTTCTCGCTCACCTGCTGACTTATCTTTTTGCTCACTTCCCGCTCACCTGCTGACTTATATTCCTGCTCACTTCTCGCTCACCTGCTGACTTATCTTCCTGTTCACTTCCCGCTCACCTGCTGACTTATCCCTCTGTTCACTTCCCGCTCACCTGCTGACTTATCTCACTGCTCACTTCCGGCTCACCTGCTGACTTATCTTCCTGCTCACTTCCCACTCACCTGCTGACTTATCTTCCTGCTCACTTCTCGCTCACCTGCTGACTTATCTTCCTGCTCACTTCTCGCTCACCTGCTGACTTATCTTCCTGCTCACTTCCCGCTCACCTCCTGACTTCTTACTGCACTTGTCGCTCACCTGCTGACTTATCTCTCTGCTCACTTCCCGCTC
This sequence comes from Anomaloglossus baeobatrachus, assembly GCF_048569485.1. Lineage (NCBI taxonomy): Eukaryota > Metazoa > Chordata > Amphibia > Anura > Aromobatidae > Anomaloglossus > Anomaloglossus baeobatrachus. The sequence goes on along the minus strand of NC_134354.1, from coordinate 7,468,107 downwards.
ACCTGCTGACTTATCTTACTGCTCACTTCCCGCTCACCTGCTGACTTATCTTCCTGCTCACTTCTCTCTCACCTGCTCATTTATCTCATTGCTCGCTTCCCGCTCACTTGCTGACTTATCTTCCTGCTCACTTCCCGCTCACCTGCTGACTTATCTTCCTGCTCACTTCCCGCTCACCTGCTGACTTATCTTCCTGCTCACTTCCCACTCACCTGCTGACTTATCTTCCTGCTCACTTCCCGCTCACCTGCTGACTTATCTCTCTGCTCACTTCCTGCTCACCTGCTGCCTTATCTTCCTGCTCACTTCCCATTCTCCTGCTGACTTATCTCACTGCTCGCTTCTCGCTCACCTGCTGACTTATCTTCCTGCTCACTTCCCGCTCACCTTCTGACTTATCTTCCTGCTCACTTCCCGCTCACCTGCTGACTTATCTTTCTGCTCGCTTCCCGCTCACCTGCTGATCTATCTCTCTGCTCACTTCTCGCTCACCTGCTGACTTATCTTTCTGCTCGCTTCTCGCTCACCTGCTGACTTATCTTTCTGCTCACTTCCCGCTCACCTGCTGACTTATCTTCCTGCTCACTTCTCGCTCACCTGCTGACTTATCTTTCTGCTCGCTTCTCGATCACCTGCTGACTTATCTCTCTGCTCACTTCTCGCTCACCTGCTGACTTATCTCTCTGCTCACTTCTCGCTCACCTGCTGACTTACCTCTCTGCTCACTTCTCGCTCACCTGCTGACTTATCTTTCTGCTCGCTTCTCGATCACCTGCTGACTTATCTCTCTGCTCACTTCTCGCTCACCTGCTGACTTATTTCTCTGCTCACTTCTCGCTCACCTGCTGACTTATCTTCCTGCTCACTTCCCGCTCACCTGCTGACTTATCTCTCTGCTCACTTCCCGCTCACCTGCTGACTTATCTCCCTGCTCACTTCTTGCTAACCTGATGATTTATCTTCCTGATCACTTCCAGCTCACCTGCTGACTTATCTTCCTGCTCACTTCTCGCTCACCTGCTGACTTATCTCTCTGCTCACTTCTCGCTCATCTGCTGACTTATCTTCCTGCTCGCTTCCCGCTCACCTGCTGACTTATCTTCCTACTCACTCCCCGCTCACCTGCTGACTTATCTTCCTGCTCACTTCCCGCTCACCTGCTGACTTATCTTCCTGCTCGCTTCCCGCTCACCTGCTGACTTATCTTCCTGCTTGCTTCCCGCTCACTTGCTGACTTATCTTCCTGCTCGCTTCTCGCTCACCTGCTGACTTATCTTCCTGCTCACTTCTTGCTCACCTGCTGACTTATCTTCCTGATCACTTCCCGCTCACCTGCTGACTTATCTCTCTGCTCACTTTTCGCTCACCTGCTGACTTATCTTCCTGCTCGCTTCCCGCTCACCTGCTGACTTATCTTCCTGCTCGCTTACCGCTCACCTGCTGACTTGTTTTCCTGCTCGCTTCCTGCTCACCTGCTTACTTATCTTCCTGCTCGCTTCTCGCTCACCTGCTGACTTATCTTTCTGCTCACTTCCCGCTCACCTGCTGACTTATCTTCCTGCTCACTTCTCGCTCACGTGCTGACTTATCTTTCTGCTCGCTTCTCGATCACCTGCTGACTTATCTCTCTGCTCACTTCTCGCTCACCTGCTGACTTATCTCTCTGCTCACTTCTCGCTCACCTGCTGACTTACCTCTCTGCTCACTTCTCGCTCACCTGCTGACTTATCTTTCTGCTCGCTTCTCGATCACCTGCTGACTTATCTCTCTGCTCCCTTCTCGCTCACCTGCTGACTTATCTCTCTGCTCACTTCCCGCTCACCTGCTGACTTATCTCCATGCTCACTTCTTGCTCACCTGCTGACTTATCTTCCTGATCACTTCCCGCTCACCTGCTGACTTATCTCTCTGCTCACTTCTCGCTCACCTGCTGACTTACCTCTCTGCTCACTTCTCGCTCACCTGCTGACTTATCTTTCTGCTCGCTTCTCGATCACCTGCTGACTTATCTCTCTGCTCACTTCTCGCTCACCTGCTGACTTATCTCTCTGCTCACTTCTCGCTCACCTGCTGACTTATCTTCCTGCTCACTTCCCGCTCACCTGCTGACTTATCTCTCTGTTCACTTCCCGCTCACCTGCTGACTTATCTCTCTGTTCACTTCCCGCTCACCTGCTGACTTATCTCACTGCTCACTTCCGGCTCACCTGCTGACTTTTCTTCCTGCTCACTTCCCGCTCACCTGCTGACTTATCTTCCTGCTCACTTCTCGCTCACCTGCTGACTTATCTTCCTGCTCACTTCTCGCTCACCTGCTGACTTATCTTCCTGCTCACTTCCCGCTCACCTCCTGACTTCTTACTGCACTTGTCGCTCACCTGCTGACTTATCTCTCTGCTCACTTCCCGCTCACCTGCTGACTTATCTTACTGCTCACTTCCCGCTCACCTGCTGACTTATCTTCCTGCTCACTTCTCTCTCACCTGCTCACTTATCTCAATGCTCGCTTCCCGCTCACTTGCTGACTTATCTTCCTGCTCACTTCCCGCTCACCTGCTGACTTATCTTCCTGCTCACTTCCCGCTCACCTGCTGACTTATCTTCCTGCTCACTTCCCACTCACCTGCTGACTTATCTTCCTGCTCACTTCCCGCTCACCTGCTGACTTATCTCTCTGCTCACTTCCTGCTCACCTGCTGCCTTATCTTCCTGCTCACTTCCCATTCTCCTGCTGACTTATCTCACTGCTCGCTTCTCGCTCACCTGCTGACTTATCTTCCTGCTCACTTCCCGCTCACCTGCTGACTTATCTTCCTGCTCACTTCCCGCTCACCTGCTGACTTATCTTTCTGCTCGCTTCCCGCTCACCTGCTGATCTATCTCTCTGCTCACTTCTCGCTCACCTGCTGACTTATCTTTCTGCTCGCTTCTCGCTCACCTGCTGACTTATCTTTCTGCTCACTTCCCGCTCACCTGCTGACTTATCTTCCTGCTCACTTCTCGCTCACCTGCTGACTTATCTTTCTGCTCGCTTCTCGATCACCTGCTGACTTATCTCTCTGCTCACTTCTCGCTCACCTGCTGACTTATCTCTCTGCTCACTTCTCGCTCACCTGCTGACTTACCTCTCTGCTCACTTCTCGCTCACCTGCTGACTTATCTTTCTGCTCGCTTCTCGATCACCTGCTGACTTATCTCTCTGCTCACTTCTCGCTCACCTGCTGACTTATTTCTCTGCTCACTTCTCGCTCACCTGCTGACTTATCTTCCTGCTCACTTCCCGCTCACCTGCTGACTTATCTCTCTGCTCACTTCCCGCTCACCTGCTGACTTATCTCCCTGCTCACTTCTTGCTAACCTGCTGATTTATCTTCCTGATCACTTCCCGCTCACCTGCTGACTTATCTTCCTGCTCACTTCTCGCTCACCTGCTCACTTATCTCTCTGCTCACTTCTCGCTCATCTGCTGACTTATCTTCCTGCTCGCTTCCCGCTCACCTGCTGACTTATCTTCCTACTCACTCCCCGCTCACCTGCTGACTTATCTTCCAGCTCACTTCCCGCTCACCTGCTGACTTATCTTCCTGCTCGCTTCCCGCTCACCTGCTGACTTATCTTCCTGCTTGCTTCCCGCTCACCTGCTGACTTATCTTCCTGCTCGCTTCTCGCTCACCTGCTGACTTATCTTCCTGCTCACTTCTTGCTCACCTGCTGACTTATCTTCCTGATCACTTCCCGCTCACCTGCTGACTTATCTCTCTGCTCACTTCTCGCTCACCTGCTGACTTATCTTCCTGCTCGCTTCCCGCTCACCTGCTGACTTATCTTCCTGCTCGCTTACCGCTCACCTGCTGACTTGTTTTCCTGCTCGCTTCCTGCTCACCTGCTTACTTATCTTCCTGCTCGCTTCTCGCTCACCTGCTTACTTATCTTTCTGCTCACTTCCCGCTCACCTGCTGACTTATCTTCCTGCTCACTTCTCGCTCACCTGCTGACTTATCTTTCTGCTCGCTTCTCGATCACCTGCTGACTTATCTCTCTGCTCACTTCTCGCTCACCTGCTGACTTATCTCTCTGCTCACTTCTCGCTCACCTGCTGACTTACCTCTCTGCTCACTTCTCGCTCACCTGCTGACTTATCTTTCTGCTCGCTTCTCGATCACCTGCTGACTTATCTCTCTGCTCCCTTCTCGCTCACCTGCTGACTTATCTCTCTGCTCACTTCCCGCTCACCTGCTGACTTATCTCCATGCTCACTTCTTGCTCACCTGCTGACTTATCTTCCTGATCACTTCCCGCTCACCTGCTGACTTATCTCTCTGCTCACTTCTCGCTCACCTGCTGACTTACCTCTCTGCTCACTTCTCGCTCACCTGCTGACTTTTCTTTCTGCTCGCTTCTCGATCACCTGCTGACTTATCTCTCTGCTCACTTCTCGCTCACCTGCTGACTTATCTCTCTGCTCACTTCTCGCTCACCTGCTGACTTATCTTCCTGCTCACTTCCCGCTCACCTGCTGACTTATCTTCCTACTCACTCCCCGCTCACCTGCTGACTTATCTTCCAGCTCACTTCCCGCTCACCTGCTGACTTATCTTCCTGCTCGCTTCCCGCTCACCTGCTGACTTATCTTCCTGCTTGCTTCCCGCTCACCTGCTGACTTATCTTCCTGCTCGCTTCTCGCTCACCTGCTGACTTATCTTCCTGCTCACTTCTTGCTCACCTGCTGACTTATCTTCCTGATCACTTCCCGCTCACCTGCTGACTTATCTCTCTGCTCACTTCTCGCTCACCTGCTGACTTATCTTCCTGCTCGCTTCCCGCTCACCTGCTGACTTATCTTCCTGCTCGCTTACCGCTCACCTGCTGACTTGTTTTCCTGCTCGCTTCCTGCTCACCTGCTTACTTATCTTCCTGCTCGCTTCTCGCTCACCTGCTTACTTATCTTTCTGCTCACTTCCCGCTCACCTGCTGACTTATCTTCCTGCTCACTTCTCGCTCACCTGCTGACTTATCTTTCTGCTCGCTTCTCGATCACCTGCTGACTTATCTCTCTGCTCACTTCTCGCTCACCTGCTGACTTATCTCTCTGCTCACTTCTCGCTCACCTGCTGACTTACCTCTCTGCTCACTTCTCGCTCACCTGCTGACTTATTTTTCTGCTCGCTTCTCGATCACCTGCTGACTTATCTCTCTGCTCCCTTCTCGCTCACCTGCTGACTTATCTCTCTGCTCACTTCCCGCTCACCTGCTGACTTATCTCCATGCTCACTTCTTGCTCACCTGCTGACTTATCTTCCTGATCACTTCCCGCTCACCTGCTGACTTATCTCTCTGCTCACTTCTCGCTCACCTGCTGACTTACCTCTCTGCTCACTTCTCGCTCACCTGCTGACTTATCTTTCTGCTCGCTTCTCGATCACCTGCTGACTTATCTCTCTGCTCACTTCTCGCTCACCTGCTGACTTATCTCTCTGCTCACTTCTCGCTCACCTGCTGACTTATCTTCCTGCTCACTTCCCGCTCACCTGCTGACTTATCTCTCTGCTCACTTCCCGCTCACCTGCTGACTTATCTCCCTGCTCACTTCTTGCTCACCTGCTGACTTATCTCTCTGCTCACTTCTCGATCACCTGCTGACTTATCTCTCTGCTCACTTCTCGCTCACCTGCTGACTTATCTCTCTGCTCACTTCCCGCTCACCTGCTGACTTATCTCCCTGCTCGCTTTTCGATCACCTGCTGACTTATCTCTCTGATCACTTCTCGCTTACCTACTGACTTATCTCTCTGCTCACTTCTCGCTCACCTGCTGACTTACCTCTCTGCTCACTTCTCGCTCACCTGCTGACTTATCTTTCTGCTCGCTTCTCGGTCACCTGCTGACTTATCTCTCTGCTCACTTCTCGCTCACCTGCTGACTTATCTCTCTGCTCACTTCTCGCTCACCTGCTGACTTATCTTCCTGCTCACTTCCCGCTCACCTGCTGACTTATCTCTCTGCTCACTTCCCGCTCACCTGCTGACTTATCTCCCTGCTCACTTCTTGCTCACCTGCTGACTTATCTTCCTGATCACTTCCCGCTCACCTGCTGACTTATCTCTCTGCTCATTTCTCGCTCACCTGCTGACTTATCTTCCTGCTCGCTTCCCGCTCACCTGCTGACTTATCTCACTGCTCGCTTCCAGCTCACCTGCTGACTTATCTTCCTGCTCGCTTCCCGCTCACCTGCTGACTTATCTCACTGCTCGCTCCCAGCTCACCTGCTGACTTATCTCACTGCTCACTTCCAGCTCACCTGCTGACTTATCTCAGTGCTCGCTTCCCGCTCACTTGCTGACTTATCTCACTGCTCGCTTCCAGCTCACCTGCTGACTTATCTCAGTGCTCGCTTCCCACTCACCTGCTGATTTATCTCACTGCTCGCTTCCCGCTCACCTGCTGACTTATCTCACTGCTCGCTTCCCGCTCACCTGCTGACTTATCTCACTGCTCGCTTCCTGCTCACCTGCTGACTTATCTCATTGCTCGCTTCCCGCTAACCTGCTGACTTATCTTCCTGCTCGCTTCCCGCTCACCTGCTGACTTCTCATTGCTCGCTTCTCGCTCACCTGCTGACTTATCTCACTGCTCGCTTCCAGCTCACCTGCTGACTTATCTCACTGCTCGCTTCCAGCTCACCTGCTGACTTATCTCAGTGCTCGCTTCCCGCTCACCTGCTGACTTATCTCACTGCTCGCTTCCAGCTCACCTGCTGACTTATCTCACTGCTCGCTTCCCGCTCACCTGCTGACTTATCTCACTGCTCGCTTCCCGCTCACCTGCTGACTTATCTCACTGCTCGCTTCCTGCTCACCTGCTGACTTATCTCAGTGCTCGCTTCCCGCTCACCTGCTGACTTATCTTCCTGCTCGCTTCCCGCTCACCTGCTGACTTCTCATTGCTCGCTTCTCGCTCACCTGCTGACTTATCTCACTGCTCGCTTCCAGCTCACCTGCTGACTTATCTCACTGCTCGCTTCCAGCTCACCTGCTGACTTATCTCACTGCTCGCTTCCAGCTCACCTGCTGACTTATCTCAGTGCTCGCTTCCCGCTCACCTGCTGACTTATCTCACTGCTCGCTTCCAGCTCACCTGCTGACTTATCTCAGTGCTCGCTTCCTGCTCACCTGCTGACTTATCTCACTGCTCGCTTCCCGCTCACCTGCTGACTTATCTCACTGCTCGCTTCCCGCTCACCTGCTGACTTATCTCACTGCTCGCTTCCTGCTCACCTGCTGACTTATCTCAGTGCTCGCCTCCCGCTCACCTGCTGACTTATCTTCCTGCTCGCTTCCCGCTCACCTGCTGACTTCTCATTGCTCGCTTCTCGCTCACCTGCTGACTTATCTCACTGCTCGCTTCCAGCTCACCTGCTGACTTATCTCACTGCTCGCTTCCAGCTCACCTGCTGACTTATCTTCCTGCTCACTTCCCGCTCACCTGCTGACTTATCTCTCTGCTCACTTCCCGCTCACCTGCTGACTTATCTCCCTGCTCACTTCTTGCTAACCTGATGATTTATCTTCCTGATCACTTCCAGCTCACCTGCTGACTTATCTTCCTGCTCACTTCTCGCTCACCTGCTGACTTATCTCTCTGCTCACTTCTCGCTCATCTGCTGACTTATCTTCCTGCTCGCTTCCCGCTCACCTGCTGACTTATCTTCCTACTCACTCCCCGCTCACCTGCTGACTTATCTTCCTGCTCACTTCCCGCTCACCTGCTGACTTATCTTCCTGCTCGCTTCCCGCTCACCTGCTGACTTATCTTCCTGCTTGCTTCCCGCTCACTTGCTGACTTATCTTCCTGCTCGCTTCTCGCTCACCTGCTGACTTTTCTTCCTGCTCACTTCTTGCTCACCTGCTGACTTATCTTCCTGATCACTTCCCGCTCACCTGCTGACTTATCTCTCTGCTCACTTCTCGCTCACCTGCTGACTTATCTTCCTGCTCGCTTCCCGCTCACCTGCTGACTTATCTTCCTGCTCGCTTACTGCTCACCTGCTGACTTGTTTTCCTGCTCGCTTCCTGCTCACCTGCTTACTTATCTTCCTGCTCGCTTCTCGCTCACCTGCTGACTTATCTTTCTGCTCACTTCCCGCTCACCTGCTGACTTATCTTCCTGCTCACTTCTCGCTCACCTGCTGACTTATCTTTCTGCTCGCTTCTCGATCACCTGCTGACTTATCTCTCTGCTCACTTCTCGCTCACCTGCTGACTTATCTCTCTGCTCACTTCTCGCTCACCTGCTGACTTACCTCTCTGCTCACTTCTCGCTCACCTGCTGACTTATCTTTCTGCTCGCTTCTCGATCACCTGCTGACTTATCTCTCTGCTCCCTTCTCGCTCACCTGCTGACTTATCTCTCTGCTCACTTCCCGCTCACCTGCTGACTTATCTCCATGCTCACTTCTTGCTCACCTGCTGACTTATCTTCCTGATCACTTCCCGCTCACCTGCTGACTTATCTCTCTGCTCACTTCTCGCTCACCTGCTGACTTACCTCTCTGCTCACTTCTCGCTCACCTGCTGACTTATCTTTCTGCTCGCTTCTCGATCACCTGCTGACTTATCTCTCTGCTCACTTCTCGCTCACCTGCTGACTTATCTCTCTGCTCACTTCTCGCTCACCTGCTGACTTATCTTCCTGCTCACTTCCCGCTCACCTGCTGACTTATCTCTCTGTTCACTTCCCGCTCACCTGCTGACTTATCTCTCTGTTCACTTCCCGCTCACCTGCTGACTTATCTCACTGCTCACTTCCGGCTCACCTGCTGACTTTTCTTCCTGCTCACTTCCCGCTCACCTGCTGACTTATCTTCCTGCTCACTTCTCGCTCACCTGCTGACTTATCTTCCTGCTCACTTCTCGCTCACCTGCTGACTTATCTTCCTGCTCACTTCCCGCTCACCTCCTGACTTCTTACTGCACTTGTCGCTCACCTGCTGTTTTATCTCTCTGCTCACTTCCCGCTCACCTGCTGACTTATCTTACTGCTCACTTCCCGCTCACCTGCTGACTTATCTTCCTGCTCACTTCTCTCTCACCTGCTCACTTATCTCAATGCTCGCTTCCCGCTCACTTGCTGACTTATCTTCCTGCTCACTTCCCGCTCACCTGCTGACTTATCTTCCTGCTCACTTCCCGCTCACCTGCTGACTTATCTTCCTGCTCACTTCCCACTCACCTGCTGACTTATCTTCCTGCTCACTTCCCGCTCACCTGCTGACTTATCTCTCTGCTCACTTCCTGCTCACCTGCTGCCTTATCTTCCTGCTCACTTCCCATTCTCCTGCTGACTTATCTCACTGCTCGCTTCTCGCTCACCTGCTGACTTATCTTCCTGCTCACTTCCCGCTCACCTGCTGACTTATCTTCCTGCTCACTTCCCGCTCACCTGCTGACTTATCTTTCTGCTCGTTTCCCGCTCACCTGCTGATCTATCTCTCTGCTCACTTCTCGCTCACCTGCTGACTTATCTTTCTGCTCGCTTCTCGCTCACCTGCTGACTTATCTTTCTGCTCACTTCCCGCTCACCTGCTGACTTATCTTCCTGCTCACTTCTCGCTCACCTGCTGACTTATCTTTCTGCTCGCTTCTCGATCACCTGCTGACTTATCTCTCTGCTCACTTCTCGCTCACCTGCTGACTTATCTCTCTGCTCACTTCTCGCTCACCTGCTGACTTACCTCTCTGCTCACTTCTCGCTCACCTGCTGACTTATCTTTCTGCTCGCTTCTCGATCACCTGCTGACTTATCTCTCTGCTCACTTCTCGCTCACCTGCTGACTTATTTCTCTGCTCACTTCTCGCTCACCTGCTGACTTATCTTCCTGCTCACTTCCCGCTCACCTGCTGACTTATCTCTCTGCTCACTTCCCGCTCACCTGCTGACTTATCTCCCTGCTCACTTCTTGCTAACCTGCTGATTTATCTTCCTGATCACTTCCCGCTCACCTGCTGACTTATCTTCCTGCTCACTTCTCGCTCACCTGCTGACTTATCTTCCTGCTCGCTTCCCGCTCACCTGCTGACTTATCTTCCTGCTTGCTTCCCGCTCACCTGCTGACTTATCTTCCTGCTCACTTCTCGCTCACCTGCTGACTTATCTTCCTGCTCGCTTCCCGCTCACCTGCTGACTTATCTTCCTGCTTGCTTCCCGCTCACCTGCTGACTTATCTTCCTGCTCGCTTCTCGCTCACCTGCTGACTTATCTTCCTGCTCACTTCTTGCTCACCTGCTGACTTATCTTCCTGATCACTTCTCGCTCACCTGCTGACTTATCTCTCTGCTCACTTCTCGCTCATCTGCTGACTTATCTTCCTGCTCGCTTCCCGCTCACCTGCTGACTTATCTTCCTACTCACTCCCCGCTCACCTGCTGACTTATCTTCCTGCTCACTTCCTGCTCACCTGCTGACTTATCTTCCTGCTCGCTTCCCGCTCACCTGCTGACTTATCTTCCTGCTTGCTTCCCGCTCACCTGCTGACTTATCTTCCTGCTCGCTTCTCGCTCACCTGCTGACTTATCTTCCTGCTCACTTCTTGCTCACCTGCTGACTTATCTTCCTGATCACTTCCCGCTCACCTGCTGACTTATCTCTCTGCTCACTTCTCGCTCACCTGCTGACTTATCTTCCTGCTCGCTTCCCGCTCACCTGCTGACTTATCTTCCTGCTCGCTTACCGCTCACCTGCTGACTTGTTTTCCTGCTCGCTTCCTGCTCACCTGCTTACTTATCTTCCTGCTCGCTTCTCGCTCACCTGCTGACTTATCTTTCTGCTCACTTCCCGCTCACCTGCTGACTTATCTTCCTGCTCACTTCTCGCTCACCTGCTGACTTATCTTTCTGCTCGCTTCTCGATCACCTGCTGACTTATCTCTCTGCTCACTTCTCGCTCACCTGCTGACTTATCTCTCTGCTCACTTCTCGCTCACCTGCTGACTTACCTCTCTGCTCACTTCTCGCTCACCTGCTGACTTATCTTTCTGCTCGCTTCTCGATCACCTGCTGACTTATCTCTCTGCTCCCTTCTCGCTCACCTGCTGACTTATCTCTCTGCTCACTTCCCGCTCACCTGCTGACTTATCTCCATGCTCACTTCTTGCTCACCTGCTGACTTATCTTCCTGATCACTTCCCGCTCACCTGCTGACTTATCTCTCTGCTCACTTCTCGCTCACCTGCTGACTTACCTCTCTGCTCACTTCTCGCTCACCTGCTGACTTATCTTTCTGCTCGCTTCTCGATCACCTGCTGACTTATCTCTCTGCTCACTTCTCGCTCACCTGCTGACTTATCTCTCTGCTCACTTCTCGCTCACCTGCTGACTTATGTTCCTGCTCACTTCCCGCTCACCTGCTGACTTATCTCTCTGCTCACTTCCCGCTCACCTGCTGACTTATCTCCCTGCTCACTTCTTGCTCACCTGCTGACTTATCTCTCTGCTCACTTCTCGATCACCTGCTGACTTATCTCTCTGCTCACTTCTCGCTCACCTGCTGACTTATCTCTCTGCTCACTTCCCGCTCACCTGCTGACTTATCTCACTGCTCGCTTCCAGCTCACCTGCTGACTTATCTCAGTGCTCGCTTCCCGCTCACCTGCTGACTTATCTCACTGCTCGCTTCCCGCTCACCTGCTGACTTATCTCACTGCTCGCTTCCTGCTCACCTGCTGACTTATCTCAGTGCTCGCTTCCCGCTCACCTGCTGACTTATCTTCCTGCTCGCTTCCCGCTCACCTGCTGACTTATCTCACTGCTCGCTTCCCGCTCACCTGCTGACTTATCTCACTGCTCGCTTCCTGCTCACCTGCTGACTTATCTCAGTGCTCACTTTCCGCTCACCTGCTGTTTTATCTTCCTGCTCTCTTCCCGCTCACCTGCTGACTTATCTCCCTGCTCACTTCTTGCTAACCTGATGATTTATCTTCCTGATCACTTCCAGCTCACCTGCTGACTTATCTTCCTGCTCACTTCTCGCTCACCTGCTGACTTATCTCTCTGCTCACTTCTCGCTCATCTGCTGACTTATCTTCCTGCTCGCTTCCCGCTCACCTGCTGACTTATCTTCCTACTCACTCCCCGCTCACCTGCTGACTTATCTTCCTGCTCACTTCCCGCTCACCTGCTGACTTATCTTCCTGCTCGCTTCCCGCTCACCTGCTGACTTATCTTCCTGCTTGCTTCCCGCTCACTTGCTGACTTATCTTCCTGCTCGCTTCTCGCTCACCTGCTGACTTATCTTCCTGCTCACTTCTTGCTCACCTGCTGACTTATCTTCCTGATCACTTCCCGCTCACCTGCTGACTTATCTCTCTGCTCACTTCTCGCTCACCTGCTGACTTATCTTCCTGCTCGCTTCCCGCTCACCTGCTGACTTATCTTCCTGCTCGCTTACCGCTCACCTGCTGACTTGTTTTCCTGCTCGCTTCCTGCTCACCTGCTTACTTATCTTCCTGCTCGCTTCTCGCTCACCTGCTGACTTATCTTTCTGCTCACTTCCCGCTCACCTGCTGACTTATCTTCCTGCTCACTTCTCGCTCACCTGCTGACTTATCTTTCTGCTCGCTTCTCGATCACCTGCTGACTTATCTCTCTGCTCACTTCTCGCTCACCTGCTGACTTATCTCTCTGCTCACTTCTCGCTCACCTGCTGACTTACCTCTCTGCTCACTTCTCGCTCACCTGCTGACTTATCTTTCTGCTCGCTTCTCGATCACCTGCTGACTTATCTCTCTGCTCCCTTCTCGCTCACCTGCTGACTTATCTCTCTGCTCACTTCCCGCTCACCTGCTGACTTATCTCCATGCTCACTTCTTGCTCACCTGCTGACTTATCTTCCTGATCACTTCCCGCTCACCTGCTGACTTATCTCTCTGCTCACTTCTCGCTCACCTGCTGACTTACCTCTCTGCTCACTTCTCGCTCACCTGCTGACTTATCTTTCTGCTCGCTTCTCGATCACCTGCTGACTTATCTCTCTGCTCACTTCTCGCTCACCTGTTGACTTATCTCTCTGCTCACTTCTCGCTCACCTGCTGACTTATCTTCCTGCTCACTTCCCGCTCACCTGCTGACTTATCTCTCTGTTCACTTCCCGCTCACCTGCTGACTTATCTCTCTGTTCACTTCCCGCTCACCTGCTGACTTATCTCACTGCTCACTTCCGGCTCACCTGCTGACTTTTCTTCCTGCTCACTTCCCGCTCACCTGCTGACTTATCTTCCTGCTCACTTCTCGCTCACCTGCTGACTTATCTTCCTGCTCACTTCTCGCTCACCTGCTGACTTATCTTCCTGCTCACTTCCCGCTCACCTCCTGACTTCTTACTGCACTTGTCGCTCACCTGCTGACTTATCTCTCTGCTCACTTCCCGCTCACCTGCTGACTTATCTTACTGCTCACTTCCCGCTCACCTGCTGACTTATCTTCCTGCTCACTTCTCTCTCACCTGCTCACTTATCTCAATGCTCGCTTCCCGCTCACTTGCTGACTTATCTTCCTGCTCACTTCCCGCTCACCTGCTGACTTATCTTCCTGCTCACTTCCCGCTCACCTGCTGACTTTTCTTCCTGCTCACTTCCCACTTACCTGCTGACTTATCTTCCTGCTCACTTCCCGCTCACCTGCTGACTTATCTCTCTGCTCACTTCCTGCTCACCTGCTGCCTTATCTTCCTGCTCTCTTCCCATTCTCCTGCTGACTTATCTCACTGCTCGCTTCTCGCTCACCTGCTGACTTATCTTCCTGCTCACTTCCCGCTCACCTGCTGACTTATCTTCCTGCTCACTTCCCGCTCACCTGCTGACTTATCTTTCTGCTCGCTTCCCGCTCACCTGCTGATCTATCTCTCTGCTCACTTCTCGCTCACCTGCTGACTTATCTTTCTGCTCGCTTCTCGCTCACCTGCTGACTTATCTTTCTGCTCACTTCCCGCTCACCTGCTGACTTATCTTCCTGCTCACTTCTCGCTCACCTGCTGACTTATCTTTCTGCTCGCTTCTCGATCACCTGCTGACTTATCTCTCTGCTCACTTCTCGCTCACCTGCTGACTTATCTCTCTGCTCACTTCTCGCTCACCTGCTGACTTACCTCTCTGCTCACTTCTCGCTCACCTGCTGACTTATCTTTCTGCTCGCTTCTCGATCACCTGCTGACTTATCTCTCTGCTCACTTCTCGCTCACCTGCTGACTTATTTCTCTGCTCACTTCTCGCTCACCTGCTGACTTATCTTCCTGCTCACTTCCCGCTCACCTGCTGACTTATCTCTCTGCTCACTTCCCGCTCACCTGCTGACTTATCTCCCTGCTCACTTCTTGCTAACCTGCTGATTTATCTTCCTGATCACTTCCCGCTCACCTGCTGACTTATCTTCCTGCTCACTTCTCGCTCACCTGCTGACTTATCTTCCTGCTCGCTTCCCGCTCACCTGCTGACTTATCTTCCTGCTTGCTTCCCGCTCACCTGCTGACTTATCTTCCTGCTCACTTCTCGCTCACCTGCTGACTTATCTTCCTGCTCGCTTCCCGCTCACCTGCTGACTTATCTTCCTGCTTGCTTCCCGCTCACCTGCTGACTTATCTTCCTGCTCGCTTCTCGCTCACCTGCTGACTTATCTTCCTGCTCACTTCTTGCTCACCTGCTGACTTATCTTCCTGATCACTTCTCGCTCACCTGCTGACTTATCTCTCTGCTCACTTCTCGCTCATCTGCTGACTTATCTTCCTGCTCGCTTCCCGCTCACCTGCTGACTTATCTTCCTACTCACTCCCCGCTCACCTGCTGACTTATCTTCCTGCTCACTTCCCGCTCACCTGCTGACTTATCTTCCTGCTCGCTTCCCGCTCACCTGCTGACTTATCTTCCTGCTTGCTTCCCGCTCACCTGCTGACTTATCTTCCTGCTCGCTTCTCGCTCACCTGCTGACTTATCTTCCTGCTCACTTCTTGCTCACCTGCTGACTTATCTTCCTGATCACTTCCCGCTCACCTGCTGACTTATCTCTCTGCTCACTTCTCGCTCACCTGCTGACTTATCTTCCTGCTCGCTTCCCGCTCACCTGCTGACTTATCTTCCTGCTCGCTTACCGCTCACCTGCTGACTTGTTTTCCTGCTCGCTTCCTGCTCACCTGCTTACTTATCTTCCTGCTCGCTTCTCGCTCACCTGCTGACTTATCTTTCTGCTCACTTCCCGCTCACCTGCTGACTTATCTTCCTGCTCACTTCTCGCTCACCTGCTGACTTATCTTTCTGCTCGCTTCTCGATCACCTGCTGACTTATCTCTCTGCTCACTTCTCGCTCACCTGCTGACTTATCTCTCTGCTCACTTCTCGCTCACCTGCTGACTTACCTCTCTGCTCACTTCTCGCTCACCTGCTGACTTATCTTTCTGCTCGCTTCTCGATCACCTGCTGACTTATCTCTCTGCTCCCTTCTCGCTCACCTGCTGACTTATCTCTCTGCTCACTTCCCGCTCACCTGCTGACTTATCTCCATGCTCACTTCTTGCTCACCTGCTGACTTATCTTCCTGATCACTTCCCGCTCACCTGCTGACTTATCTCTCTGCTCACTTCTCGCTCACCTGCTGACTTACCTCTCTGCTCACTTCTCGCTCACCTGCTGACTTATCTTTCTGCTCGCTTCTCGATCACCTGCTGACTTATCTCTCTGCTCACTTCTCGCTCACCTGCTGACTTATCTCTCTGCTCACTTCTCGCTCACCTGCTGACTTATCTTCCTGCTCACTTCCCGCTCACCTGCTGACTTATCTCTCTGCTCACTTCCCGCTCACCTGCTGACTTATCTCCCTGCTCACTTCTTGCTCACCTGCTGACTTATCTCTCTGCTCACTTCTCGATCACCTGCTGACTTATCTCTCTGCTCACTTCTCGCTCACCTGCTGACTTATCTCTCTGCTCACTTCCCGCTCACCTGCTGACTTATCTCACTGCTCGCTTCCAGCTCACCTGCTGACTTATCTCAGTGCTCGCTTCCCGCTCACCTGCTGACTTATCTCACTGCTCGCTTCCCGCTCACCTGCTGACTTATCTCACTGCTCGCTTCCTGCTCACCTGCTGACTTATCTCAGTGCTCGCTTCCCGCTCACCTGCTGACTTATCTTCCTGCTCGCTTCCCGCTCACCTGCTGACTTATCTCACTGCTCGCTTCCCGCTCACCTGCTGACTTATCTCACTGCTCGCTTCCTGCTCACCTGCTGACTTATCTCAGTGCTCACTTTCCGCTCACCTGCTGTTTTATCTTCCTGCTCTCTTCCCGCTCACCTGCTGACTTATCTCTCTGCTCACTTCCCGCTCACCTGCTGTTTTATCTTCCTGCTCTCTTCCCGCTCACCTGCTGACTTATCTCACTGCTCGCTTCCCGCTCACCTGCTGACTTATCTCACTGCTCGCTTCCTGCTCACCTGCTGTTTTATCTTCCTGCTCGCTTCCTGCTCACCTGCTGACTTATCTCAGTGCTCACTTTCCGCTCACCTGCTGTTTTATCTTCCTGCTCTCTTCCCGCTCACCTGCTGACTTATCTCTCTGCTCACTTCCCGCTCACCTGCTGTTTTATCTTCCTGCTCTCTTCCCGCTCACCTGCTGACTTATCTTCCTGCTCTCTTCCCGCTCACCTGCTGACTTATCTCACTGCTCGCTTCCCGCTCACCTGCTGACTTATCTCACTGCTCGCTTCCCGCTCACCTGCTGACTTATCTCACTGCTCGCTTCCTGCTCACCTGCTGTTTTATCTTCCTGCTCTCTTCCCGCTCACCTGCTGACTTATCTCTCTGCTCACTTCCCGCTCACCTGCTGTTTTATCTTCCTGCTCTCTTCCCGCTCACCTGCTGTTTTATCTTCCTGCTCTCTTCCTGCTCACCTGCTGACTTATCTCAGTGCTCGCTTCCCGCTCACCTGCTGACTTATCTTCCTGCTCGCTTCCCGCTCACCTGCTGACTTATCTCACTGCTCGCTTCCAGCTCACCTGCTGACTTATCTCTCTGCTCACTTCCCGCTCACCTGCTGTTTTATCTTCCTGCTCTCTTCCCGCTCACCTGCTGTTTTATCTTCCTGCTCTCTTCCTGCTCACCTGCTGACTTATCTCAGTGCTCGCTTCCCGCTCACCTGCTGACTTATCTTCCTGCTCGCTTCCCGCTCACCTGCTGACTTATCTCTCTGCTCACTTCCCGCTCACCTGCTGTTTTATCTTCCTGCTCTCTTCCCGCTCACCTGCTGTTTTATCTTCCTGCTCTCTTCCTGCTCACCTGCTGACTTATCTCAGTGCTCACTTCCTAATCGCCTCCCCGCTCTTCTGCGGACTCATCAGCGCGGCCTGGTTTCGGCCGTCCACCAGATGTTGACATCCGGCAGGTAATTTCCTTTCAGCAGGCACAATGCAGGTATTGTGTGCGCCCCACCACATAACTCGGGGTGCCCCTTCCGCCTCACCAGGGGGCAGGGTTCATTCAATTAGAAAGAGCGCAGAACGTGTAACTAATAATCCGCAGAAAGGAGCTGCAGCGTGAGTGCGCAGGCCGCGCCGGGACCGGCCATAACTATGATGGATCGCCGCTGTGTGTCTGAGGCCCCATTATTCGTGATGTGAGTGGAGGGCGAGGGAGGGGCGGCCGCGCCGGGCGATACACCTGCCGGGCTCCAGAGAACCAGGAACAGCTGTGCGCTACCACCGCTACAAGGAGACATCAGGCAACAGCTCATAAAGCGCGGGATGGGGGCTCCCTGATTTTATGATCGCTCCCCCCCATCCACATGTTCTCTCCCGGGCTCTGCAGTCAGTCAGGATCAGATCGCCGACAGAGGTGTGACGCGGGCACCGTGTTAGGGTATTAATGGCTTGTTTTAGGGCTTGTCCTGGATCCAGCAAGCCGGCCAGGAGATTAGGGAACATGTGCAGGCCTGGCAGCCCCCCATACCTGCCGCCTCCCCGAAGTCCGTGCACTTATGATTGACAGCTCAGAGAGGGGCAAACCAAGGACCAGACCGGCGAAAAAGGTGGAAGAAACAGTCCCAGGAGAGGCGCCAGCACAGCACTACACATGGCGGCGGGGGTCAGCGCCAGCACAGCACTACACATGGGGGCGGGGGTCAGCACCAGCACAGCACTACACATGGGGGCGGAGGTCAGCGCCAGCACAGCACTACACATGGGGGCGGGGGTCAGCACCAGCACAGCACTACACATGGGGGCGGGGGTCAGCACCAGCACAGCACTACACATGGGGGCGGAGGTCAGCGCCAGCACAGCACTACACATGGGGGCGGGGGTCAGCACCAGCACAGCACTACACATGGGGGCGGAGGTCAGCGCCAGCACAGCACTACACATGGGGGCGGGGGTCAGTGCCAGCACAGCACTACACATGAGGGCGGGGGTCAGCACCAGCACAGCACTACACATGGGGGCGGGGGTCAGCGCCAGCACAGCACTACACATGGGGGCGGGGGTCAGCGCCAGCACAGCACTACACATGGGGGCGGGGGTCAGCGCCAGCACAGCACTACACATGGAGGCGGGGGTCAGCACCAGCACAGCATTACACATGGGGGCGGGGGTCAGCACCAGCACAGCATTACACATAGGGGCGGGGGTCAGCACAGCACCACACATGGGGGCGGGGGTCAGCGTCAACACAGCACTACACATGGGGGCGGGGGTCAGCGCCAGCACAGCACTACACATGGGGGTGGGGGTCAGCGTCAGCACAGCACTACACATGGGGGCGGGGGTCAGCGTCAACGCAGCACTACACATGGGGGCGGGGGTCAGCGTCAGCACAGCACTACACATGGGGGCGAAGGTCAGCGTCAGCACAGCACTACACATGGGGGCGGGGGTCAGCGTCAACACAGCACTACACATGGGGGCGGGGGTCAGCGTCAACAGCACTACACATGAGGGCGGGGGTCAGCGCCAGCACAGCACTACACATGGGGGCGGGGGTCAGCGTCAGCACAGCACTACACATGGGGGCGGGGGTCAGCGTCAACACAGCACTACACATGGGGGCGGGGGTCAGCGTCAGCACAGCACTACACATGGGGGCGGGGGTCAGCGTCAACACAGCACTACACATGGGGGCGGGGGTCAGCGCCAGCACAGCACTACACATGGGGGCGGGAGTCAGCGCCAGCACAGCATTACACATGGGGGCGGGGGTCAGCGTCAGCACAGCATTACACATGGAGGCGGGAGTCAGCACCAGCACAGCATTACACATGGGGGCGGGGGTCAGCGCCAGCACGGCACTACACATGGGGGCGGGAGTCAGCGCCAGCACAGCATTACACATGGGGGCGGGGGTCAGCACCAGCACAGCATTACACATGGGGGAGGGGGTCAGCACCAGCACAGCATTACACATGGGGGCGGGGGTCAGCGCCAGCACAGCATTACACATGGGGGCGGGGTCAGCGCCAGCACAGCATTACACATGGAAGTGGGGGTCAGCACCAGCACAGCATTACACATGGGGGCGGGGGTCAGCGCCAGCACAGCATTACACATGGGGGCGGGGTCAGCGCCAGCACAGCATTACACATGGAAGCGGGGGTCAGCACCAGCACAGCATTACACATGGGGGCGGGGGTCAGCGCCAGCACAGCATTACACATGGGGGCAGGGGTCAGCGCCAGCACAGCATTACACATGGAGGCGGGGGTCAGCGTCAGCACAGCATTACACATGGGGGCGGGGGTCAGCGCCAGCACAGCATTACACATGGGGGCGGGGGTCAGCACCGGCACAGCATTACACATTGGGGCGGGGGTCAGCACCGGCACAGCATTACACATGGGGGCGGGGGTCAGCGCCAGCACAGCATTACACATGGGGGCGGAGGTCAGCGCCAGCACGGCATTACACATGGGGACGGGGGTCAGCGCTAGCACGGCATTACACATGGGGACGGGGGTCAGCGCTAGCACGGCATTACACATGGGGGCGGGGGTCAGCGCCAGCACAACATTACACATGGGGGCGGGGGTCAGCACCGCCACAGCATTACACATGGGGGCGGGGGTCAGCGCCAGCACAGCATTACACATGGGGGCGGGGGTCAGCGTCAGCACAGCATTACACATGGGGGCGGGGGTCAGCACCGGCACAGCATTACACATGGGGGCGGGGGTCAGCGCCAGCACAGCATTACACATGGGGACGGGGGTCAGCACCGGCACAGCATTACACATGGGGGCGGGGGCCTCTGTCTGGGCCGGTGGCCGGTGCCCCTCTGTCTGGGCCGGGAGCCGGTGCCCTTCTGTTTGGGCCGGGAGCCGGTGGCCGGAGCCCCTCTGTCTGGGCCGGGAGCCGGAGCCCCTCTGTCTGGGCCGGGAGCCGGAGCCCCTCTGTCTGGGCCGGGAGCCGGTGCCCCTCTGTCTGGGCCGGGAGCCGGTGCCCCTCTGTCTGGAGCCGGAGCCCCTCTGTCTGGGCCGGGAGCCGGTGGCCGGAGCCCCTCTGTCTGGGCCGGGAGCCGGAGCCCCTCTGTCTGGGCCGGGACCCGGTGTCCCTCTGTCTGGGTCGGCAGCCAGAGCCCCCCTGTCTGGGCCGGGAGCTGGAGCCACTCTGTCTGGGCCGGGAGCCGGAGCCCCTCTGTCTAAGCCGGGAGCCGGAGCCCCTCTGTCTGGGCCGGGAGCCGGAGCCCCTCTGTCTAAGCCGGGAGCCGGAGCCCCTCTGTCTGGGCCAGGAGCCGGAGCCCCTCTGTCTGGGCCGGGAGCCGGAGCCCCTCGGGCTGGGAGCTGGCGGCTGGAGCCCCTCTGTCTGGGCCCGGAACCGGAGCCCCTCTGTCTGGGCTGGGAGCCGGTGACCGGTGCCCCTCTGTCTGGGCTGGGAGCCGGCGGCCAGAGCCCCTCTGTCTGGGCCGGGAGCCGGTGCCCCTCTGTCTGGGCCGGTGGCCGGAGCCCCTCTGTCTGGGCCGGTGGCCGGAGCCCCTCTGTCTGGGCTGGGAGCCAGCGGCCAGAGCCCCTCTGTCTGGGCCGGGAGCCGGTGCCCCTCTGTCTGGGCCGGGAGCCGGTGCCCCTCTGTCTGGGCCGGGAGCCGGTGCCCCTCTGTCTGGGCCGGGAGCCGGTGCCCCTCTGTCTGGGCCGGGAGCCGGAGCCCCTCTGTCTGGGCCGGGAGCCGGAGCCCCTCTGTCTGGGCCGGGAGCCGGAGCCCCTCTGTCTGGGCCGGGAGCCGGAGCCCCTCTGTCTGGGCCGGGAGCTGGAGCCCCTCTGTCTGGGCCGGGAGCCGGTGCCCCTCTGTCTGGGCCGGAAGCCGGTGCCCCTCTGTCTGGGCCGGGAGCCGGTGCCCCTCTGTCTGGGCCGGGAGCCGGAGCCCCTCTGTCTGGGCCGGGAGCCGGAGCCCCTCTGTCTGGGCTGGGAGCCGGCGGCCGGAGCCCCTCTGCCTGGGCCGAGAGCAGCCAGTGCCCCTCTGTCTGGGCCGCGAGCCGATGCCCCTCTGTCTGGGCCGGGAGCCGATGCCCCTCTGTCTGGGCCGGGAGCCGGTGCCCCTCTGTCTGAGCCGGGAGCCGGTGCCCCTCTGTCTGGGCCGGGAGCCGGTGCCCCTCTGTCTGGGCCGGGCGCCGGTGCCCCTCTGTCTGGGCCGGGAGCCGGAGCCCTTCTGTCTGGGCCGGGAGCCGGAGCCCCTCTGTCTGGGCCGGGAGCCGGTGCCCCTCTGTCTGGGCCGGGAGCCGGTGCCCCTCTGTCTGAGCCGGGAGCCGGTGCCCCTTTGTCTGGGCCGGGAGCCGGAGCCCCTCTGTCTGGGTCGGGACCCGGTGTCCCTCTGTCTGGGCCGGGAGCCGGTGCCCCTCTGTCTGGGCCGGGAGCCGGTGCCCCTCTGTCTGGGCCGGGAGCCGGTGCCCCTCTGTCTGGGCCGGGAGCCGGAGCCCCTCTGTCTGGGCCGGGAGCCGGAGCCCCTCTGTCTGGGCCGGGAGCCGGTGTCCCTCTGTCTGGGCCGGGAGCCGGTGTCCCTCTGTCTGGGCCGGGAGCCGGTGTCCCTCTGTCTGGGCCGGGAGCCGGTGTCCCTCTGTCTGGGCCGGGACCCGGTGTCCCTCTGTCTGGGCCGGGAGCCGGTGTCCCTCTGTCTGGGCCGGGAGCCGGTGTCCCTCTGTCTGGGCCGGGAGCCGGTGTCCCTCTGTCTGGGCCGGGAGCCGGTGTCCCTCTGTCTGGGCCGGGAGCCGGTGTCCCTCTGTCTGGGCCGGGACCCGGTGTCCCTCTGTCTGGGCCGGGAGCCGGTGCCCCTCTGTCTGGGCCGGGAGCCGGTGCCCCTCTGTCTGGGCCGGGAGCCGGTGCCCCTCTGTCTGGGCCGGGAGCCGGAGCCCCTCTGTCTGGGCCGGGAGCCGGAGCCCCTCTGTCTGGGCCGGGAGCCGGTGTCCCTCTGTCTGGGCCGGGAGCCGGTGCCCCTCTGTCTGGGCCGGGAGCCGGTACCCCTCTGTCTGGGCCGGGAGCCGGTGTCCCTCTGTCTGGGCCGGGAGCCGGTGTCCCTCTGTCTGGGCCGGGAGCCGGTGTCCCTCTGTCTGGGCCGGGAGCCGGTGTCCCTCTGTCTGGGCCGGGACCCGGTGTCCCTCTGTCTGGGCCGGGAGCCGGTGACCCTCTGTCTGGGCCGGGACCCAGTGTCCCTCTGTCTGGGCCGGGAGCCGGTGCCCCTCTGTCTGGGCCGGGACCCAGTGTCCCTCTGTCTGGGCCGGGAGCCGGTGCCCCTCTGTCTGGGCCGGGAGCCGGTGCCCCTCTGTCTGGGCCGGGACCCGGTGTCCCTCTGTCTGGGCCGGGAAGCTCTCGCTTTGTTTCCAGTCACATTCTCAGGTTTCAGCCGGCACAGAGTTTTCTTTTCCGTTTCCGGCGCGTTGCGTCTGCTCCTGGCTCCATCTTCATCTGGTTCCCATCCCAGTAATGAAGGCTCCTGCAGGTGCACGCTCCTGGTATTTACGGGGGTCCAAACCTCAGGCACATTCGCGAGGTCATCGGGGCAGCGTCTGGCGCAGGTTCTCCGTGTGCGGCTCGCAGGAAGATTATTTGTGTTAATTTCACTTTAATTTAACCCCATTGTCCCCAGAGGAGCCTGAAACTATAAGAAAGCCTTAAAAGTAAATGAAGTCAATAAGAGCAGGCACCTCGGGAGCGTGAAATGTGCAAACGGCGAGAGCGGAGCTACCGGGCATGAGACCGCGCTGGAAATGTGCGCTGGGAAATAACGGGAGGATCCGATACAACGGGGGAGTGATGGGCACTGAGCCACCGTACAGTGAAAACCACTGAGCCACCGTACAATGCTAACCACAGAGCCACCATGCAGTGCTAACCACAGAGTTACCATACAGTGCTAACCACTGAGCTGCTGTACAGTGCTAACCACTGAGCTGGTGTACAGTGCTAACCACTGAGCCAATGTACAGTGCTAACCACTGAGCCACTATACAGTACTAACCACTGAGCCACTGTATAGTGCTCACCACTGAGCCACCGTGCAGTGCTAACCACTGAGCCACTGTATAGTGCTCACCACTGAGCCACCGTGCAGTGCTTACCACTGAGCCACTGTACAGTGCTAACCACTGAGCCACTGTACAGTGCTAACCACTGAGATACCGTGCAGTGCTTACCACTGAGCTGACATAAAGTGCCAACCACTGAGCCACCACACAGTCCTAACCACTGAGTCCCCATACAGTGCTAACCACTGAGCCAAAGTACAGTTCTATGACAATGGAATCTGCATTGATCAATTCAATGGCTAAATTTCTCCTTATTCTTAAAGTTCGTGTCAGTTATGCAGATTTTATTGTCATATTTTCATTCTTACATACAGTGCCTGACAGAAGTTCTGTCGCTTATCCATGTTATGTAAATAAATGCTTATAACCTGACTTTAAATTCATCCATTGGTTTTATAAATTACTCTTTTGAAAGCTGAAACCCTCCCAAATTTGGTTCAGGTTATGAAAATAAAATTGCTGCAAAGCTGAAATATTGATCATTTAATGAACACAGAAAGGTCAGATTTTGGCAAGACAAAAGTTTTGTCGCCTTGTCATATAATGCCCCCAATCCTAGTTTACATCCTCACCTGTGCTCAATAAATGATCGGTTAATTAGTGGGTGTATAAAAAGAGAAACCCAGCACCCCAGACCTTCACTAGAACTGCAACTTGACCTCTGACAACACAGACTTATTCAATGTGTGTCCTGGGTTAACTTTCTTAACATTGAGCCAGACATGAAGACAGTTTGTTTATAGATGGAGGATAATCCCTCATTGTTCTACAAGACTCTTGGGAGTTTAGTATTGAAGTTTTTGTTGACTCATGTAATTGTTTTGGCCACTGAAGGCCAGACACCCAGATAACTCAATTATGCGAACTTTCCATTGTATTACTAAGGGGTGCTTCACACATAGCGAGCTCGCTGCTGAGATCGCTGCTGAGTCACGGTTTTTGTGACGCAGCAGTGACCTCATTAGCGATCTCGCTGTGTGTGACACTGGATCTGGCCCCTGCTGCGAGATCGCTGCTCGTTACACACAGCCCTGGTTCGTTTTCTTCAAAGGCACTCTCCCACTGTGACACACAGATCGCTGTGTGTGACAGCGAGAGAGCGACAAATGAAGCGAGCAGGGAGCAGGAGCCGGCGTCTGGCAGCTGCGGAGGCTGGTAACTAAGATAAACATCGGGTAACCAAGGTGGTTACCCGATATTTACCTTAGTTACCTGCATCCGCAGCTCTCGCGCTGCCTGTGCTGCTGGCTCCGGCTCTCTGCACATGTAGCTGCAGTACACATCGGGTTAATTAACCCGATGTGTACTGTAGCTAGGAGAGCAGGGAGCCAGCGCTCAGTGTGCGCGGCTCCCTGCTCCCTGCACACACAGCTAAGTGGTGTGCGCTGGTAACTAATGTAAACATCGGGTAACCATACCCGATGTTTACCTTAGTTACCAGTGTCCGCAGCTTCCAGACGCCGGCTCCGTGCAAGCGCAGCGTCGCTTGCACGTCGCTGCTGGCTGGGGACTGGTCGCTGGTGAGATCTGCCTGTTTGACAGCTCACCAGCGACCATGTAGCGATGCAGCAGCGATCCTGACCAGGTCAGATCGCTGGTCGGATCGCTGCTGCATCGCTAAGTGTGAAGGTACCCTAAGTGAATTGCTAGATGTGATGTAATTTACCTGTCTCACCCTTCTCTCTGGATATTTGAATATAGCTTGAAATTCATTAAATAAGAGAAGCAACCTTGTACAACCAATCCGATAAGGGCACAGTATATACTAAGGGAAGGCTATGGCTAAAAAAAGGGACTTCTTTAAGTCACCAGGGGTTGATGGATGTTGCATGATCCAGTCTAAGCTCTTAGGAGCTGGCTAGGGGATCAGAACCAGGATGCCTTGTGGACTCGGTCTAGGGACTTTGGCTCCGACTAGAGGATCACTTTGCTACATGGCTTCAAACTAGGGACTTCGATTCCGATTGGAGACCATATCCGCAGTCTAGGGATTTCGACTCCGGCTGCCAGGATTATATCATCATACCAGAGACTACTTAAGGAAGAAACCCAGGTTGGGACAATTTGGTCACCTGGCTACAGACTTTGCTGTGCTCGGTAAGCTTCCTACGCTTGCCACTATTCTTTTCTCGGAGTAGCTGGCCCTGGAAACCCCGATGCATGAACATTCTAATCCCTGGTGAGCAGCGGAAGGGTGAGACTCTGTTGCCGGTTACATTCTGTGGTTTTGCTGGTTATGTGCTATGTGCCGTTAATTGTTTGGGGATCCAATAAAGTGTTAATATTGTGATTCCCTCACCCTGTGTTGTCTGAGTAGTGTTACGCCCACGGTTAAGGAGGTCAGGCATTCAGTTGGGATGAGCCCTGGGCCACGCTGTCTTTCTAAAGGCAGCCGGGCCAGCGGACAAGAGCACCCACTGACCCCCGTGTCTCCACAGGAGAGCACCCACTGACCCTGTGTCTCCACAGGAGAGCACCCACTGACCCTGTGTCTCCACAGGAGAGCACCCACTGACCCTGTGTCTCCACAGGAGAGCACCCACTGACCCTGTGTCTCCACAGGAGAGCACCCACTGACCCTGTGTCTCCACACTGACAACATGCCAAAAAGGCACACTGCGACCGAAGCCTTGATTATCAAGAGGCTGAAGACCAGATCCACTGCAGAGGTGGCTGCACCTTTAATGTGTCTCAGGGTCAAGTACAAAGAATTAAAAAAAGATTTGCAGAGACTGGAGATGATTTTGACAAGCCCAGGTCGGGCAGACCCCGCAAGACAACTGTTCAGGAGGAACGTTTGTTGGTTAGAAAATCCAAAGCCAGCCCCTCTTCCACTGCAGCAGAGCTCCAACAGGCCTGGTCACCTCAAGTCCCTGTGTCAACTAGAACAGTTTGTAGGATTCTGTCTCGAAATGGCCTCCATGGTCGAATCAGTGCCCAGAAGCCAGCACTAAACAAAAGGCAATTACAAAACCGTGTGGCATTTGTCAAGTCCCACAGCCCGCTAAACAGATGGACGCTGGAAAAGTGGCAGAAGGTGGATTTCTCTGATGAATCTTCAGTTGAATTACACCACAGCCGCCACAAATACTGCAGGAGATCTACTGGAGCCCGTATGGATCCAGAAAACAGGTAAGTTTGGTGGTGGAAAGATCATGGTCTGGGGTTACATTCAGTATGGGGGTGTGCGAAACATTTGCAAGGTAGAAGGCAATATCAATAGCCTAAAATATCAAGAAGTATTAGCTACCTCTTACATTCCCAATCATAAAAGGGGTCACATTCTGCAGCAGGATGGTCTCCATTTCATACATCCATCTCTACAACAAAGGTCCTCCGGGCAAAGAAGATCAAGGTGCTCAAGGACTGGCCAGCCCAGTCACCAGACAGGAACATCATTGAGCATGTTTGGGGTAGGATGAAAGAGGAAGCTTGGAAGACAAAACCAAAGAGTCTAAAGGACCTCTGGGAGGCATGTAAGATGCATTCTCTGCTATTCCCGATGACTTCATCAATATATTGTATGAATCATTGTTGAACCGCATGAATGCCGTCCTTCAAGCTCATGGAAGTCACACACAATATTAAATATTTATCTAATAGCCCCACAACTTCATTCACCGATGTTATGCCACATATCTTTGTATTAGAAGTGAATTATTTGTTTGAATTTCACATTACTTTCTGTGGGCGACAAAACTTTTGTCTTGGCAAAATCTGACCTTTCTGTGTTCATTAAATGATCAATATTTCAGCTTTGCAGGAACTTTATTTTCATCACCTAAACCAAATTTGGAGGGTTTCAGCTTTCAAAAGAGTAATTTATGAAACCAATGGATGAAATTAAAGTCAGGTTATAAGCTTTTATTTACATAACATGGATAAGCGACAGAACTTCTGTCAGGGACTGTATAGCTATTGTATTTTTCATGTCAGTATTCATACAGCAGTTTCTGCTTTACAATTATTCCCCGTGCACTGTCACTGGTGTGCAGCCCTTCTCTTTATATAGTGAAGTTTGTTTTAGGCTTTTTGCACCCAGTTCAGACTTAGAATGGTGTTCCAGACGTTATTTCTTAACTCCTCCATATAGATCTTCTCCAGATCTTTCAGGTCACTCCTCCATACAGATCTTCTCCAGATCTTTCAGGTCACTCCTCCATACAGATCTTCTCCACATCTTTCAGGTCACTCCTCCATACAGATCTTCTCCAGATCTATCAGGTCACTCCTCCATACAGATCTTCTCCAGATCTTTCAGGTCACTCCTCCATATAGATCTTCTCCAGATCTTTCAGGTCACTCCTCCATACAGATCTCCTCCAGATCTTTCAGGTCACTCCTCCATATAGATCTTCTCCAGATCTTTCAGGTCACTCCTCCATACAGATCTTCTCCAGATCTTTCAGGTCACTCCTCCATATAGATCTTCTCCAGATCTTTCAGGTCACTCCTCCATACAGATCTTCTCCAGATCTTTCAGGTCACTCCTCCATACAGATCTTCTCCAGATCTTTCAGGTCACTCCTCCATACAGATCTCCTCCAGATCTTTCAGGTCACTCCTCCATACAGATCTCCTCCAGATCTTTCAGGTCACTCCTCCATACACATCTTCTCCAGATCTTTCAGGTCACTCCTCCATACAGATCTTCTCCAGATCTTCCAGGTCACTCCTCCATACAGATCTTCTCCACATCTTTCAGGTCACTCCTCCATATAGATCTTCTCCAGATCTTTCAGGTCACTCCTCCATACAGATCTTCTCCAGATCTTTCAGGTCACTCCTCCATACAGATCTTCTCCAGATCTTTCAGGTCACTCCTCCATACAGATCTTCTCCAGATCTTGCAGGTCACTCCTCCATACAGATCTTCTCCAGATCTTTCAGGTCACTCCTCCATACAGATCTTCTCCAGATCTTCCAGGTCACTCCTCCATACAGATCTTCTCCAGATCTTTCAGGTCCCTCCATACAGTTCTTCTCCAGATCTTTCAGGTCACTCCTCCATACAGATCTTCTCCAGATCTTTCAGGTCCCTCCTCCAAAAAGATCTTCTCCAGATCTTTCAGGTCACTCCTCCATACAGATCTTCTCCAGATCTTTCAGGTCACTCCTCCATACAGATCTTCTCCAGATCTTTCAGGTCACTTCTCCATACAGATCTTCTCCAGATCTTTCAGGTCACTCCTCCATACAGATCTTCTCCAGATCTTTCAGGTCACTTCTCCATACAGATCTTCTTCAGATCTTTCAGGTCACTCCTCCATACAGATCTTCTCCAGATCTTTCAGGTCACTCCTCCATACAGATCTTCTCCAGATCTTTCAGGTCACTCCTCCATACAGATCTTCTCCAGATCTTTCAGGTCACTTCTCCATACAGATCTTCTCCAGATCTTTCAGGTCACTCCTCCATACAGATCTTCTCCAGATCTTTCAGGTCACTCCTCCAAACAGCTCTTCTCCAGATCTTTCAAATCACTCCTTAATACAGATCTTCTTCAGATCTTTCAGGTCACTCCTCCATACAGATCTTCTCCAGATTTTTCAGGTTTTGGGGCTGTCACTTGGCGAAATTGAGTTTCTGTTCCTCCAGAGATTTTCTCTTGGGTTCAGGTCTGGAGACTAGGCCAAAACAAGAGCTTGAAATTCTTCTTATGGAGCCACTTCTTAGTTGCCCTGGTTCTGTGTTTTGGAAGACCCAGCCACGACCCATCTTAAATTCTCTTATGGAGGAAAGGAGGTTGTTGACCAAAATCTTGTGATACATGACCCCATCCATCCTCCCATCAATATGGTACAGTCATTCGGTCCCCTTTGTAGAATAGCACCCCCAAATTATGATTTTTCACCCCTATGCTTCATGGTTGGGACTGTGTTCTTGAGATTGTACTCATTCTTCTTCCTCTTCCGAGTTGATACCAAAAAGTTGTATTTTGGTCTCATCTGACCACATGACCTTCTCCCATGCCTCCTGTGGATCATCCAGATGGTCATTGGTGAACTACAAACACTCTTGGACATGTGCTGGTGTGAGCACAGGGACCTTGTGCCCTGTAAGATTATAATCCATGCTGGCGTAGTGTGTTACTAACGGTAGTCTTTGAGACTGTGGTCCCAGCTCTCTTCAGGTCATTGACTAGGTCTTCCCATGTAGTTCTGGCCTGATTCTGATCTTTCTCAGAATCATCCTTACCCCACGAGGCGAGATCTTGCATAGAGTCTCAGTCTGAGTAAGATTGACAGTCATCTTGCGTTGCTTGTGATAATTGTGCCAACAGTTGTTGCCTTCTCACCAAGCTGCTTGCCTATTGTCCTGTAGCCCATCCCAGCCATGTGCAGGTCTACAATTTTGTTCCTGGTCTGCATAGACAGCTCTTTGGACTTGGTCATGGTGGAGAGGTTGGAGTGTGATTGAATGTGTGGACAGGGGTTTTTTATACAGGTAACAGGTTTAAACAGGAGCTATTAATCCAGGTAATGAGCGCAGAGTAGAAGAAAAATACCAGGTCTGTGAGAGCAGACTTCCTGCTGGTCAGTCGATGATAAAATACTTATTTCATGCAATAAAATGCAAAATAAAAATTTATAAATAATACATTAGGTTTTCTGGATTTTTTTTATTGTCACAGGTGAAGTTACCTACATTAAAATTACAGATCTCTCCATTCTGTGCAGAAAACTGCAAACTCTGCAGAGGATCCAATACTTGTTTTCCTCACTGTTGTCAGACATCACCCACTGATCAGTCCCTGCACTGTTCACATCATGTCCTGCAGCTTTCAGTTCTGTTTTCACAATTCTGCCTTTATATCGTTTTATAGTCCAGTCACCACCAGAGCTGCAGTCACAATTCTGCTGTTACATCGTGTCTTATCCTCCAGTCACCTCCAGAGCTGCAGTCACAATTCTGCTGTTACATCGTGTCTTATCCTCCAGTCACCTTCAGAGCTGCAGTCACAATTCTGCTGTTACATCGTGTCTTATCCTCCAGTCACCTCCAGAGCTGCAGTCACTATTCTGCTGTTACATCGTGTCTTATCCTCCAGTCACCTCCAGAGCTGCAGTCACTATTCTGCTGTTACATCGTGTCTTATCCTCCAGTCACCTCCAGAGCTGCAGTCACAATTCTGCTGTTACATCGTGTCTTATCCTCCAGTCACCTCCAGAGCTGCAGTCACAATTCTGCTGTTACATCGTGTCTTATCCTCCAGTCACCTCCAGAGCTGCAGTCACTATTCTGCTGTTACATCGTGTCTTATCCTCCAGTCACCTCCAGAGCTGCAGTCACAATTCTGCTGTTACATCGTGTCTTATCCTCCTGTCACCTCCAGAGCTGCAGTCACTATTCTGCTGTTACATCGTGTCTTATCCTCCAGTCACCTCCAGAGCTGCAGTCACTATTCTGCTGTTACATCGTGTCTTATCCTCCAGTCACCTCCAGAGCTGCAGTCACTATTCTTCTGTTACATCGTGTCTTATCCTCCAGTCACCTCCAGAGCTGCAGTCACTATTCTGCTGTTACATCGTGTCTTATCCTCCAGTCACATAGTTGAAAATATACGTCTTCTGCTACATAATGACTTATACTCTAGTCACATGCAAAGCTTCATTCACATTTCTGCTGCTACATCTTATGCTTCATTTCCATCCAGAGCTGCACTGATAATGCTGTAAGCTACTATACAATACCTGAAAACATATTGCATTCTACCACAGCCTTTATAGGGTCAGATTGATCATTCCAGAGGCTACATGTTCTGAGAAGTCATGCACCAGCAGAATAGTGAGTGCAGCTCTGGAGTATAAGGGTATGTGCGCACGTTGCTTTTTACCTGCTTTTTACCTGCTTTTTTGCTGCTTTTTCTTCTGCGCTGTTTAATGCCAAAATGGATGTGTTCTTCTATTCAAGCAAAGTCTATGGGAATTTGGGTTTCTTGTTCACACTATGTTGTTCAAAATGCTGCCTTTTTGTGGCAGAGATTTGGTCAAAAACTCAGCTTTTCAAAGAAGCAACATGTGAATTGTTTTTGCCATTTGGGTTTTGCACTGCAAAGCTGAGTTTTTGACCAAAGTTCTGCCTCAAAAAGGCAGCATTTTGAACAACATAGTGTGAACAAGAAACCCAAATTCCCATAGACTTTGCTTGAATAGAAGAACACATCCATTTTGGCATTAAACAGCGCAGAAGAAAAAGCAGCAAAAAAGCAGGTAAAAAGCAACGTGCGCACATACCCTAATACAGGAGGTAACTCAGGATCAGTAATGTAATGTATGTATACAGTGACTGCACCAGCAGAATAGTGAGTGCAGCTCTGGAGTATAATACAGGAGGTAACTCAGGATCAGTAATGTATGTACACAGTGACTGCACCAGCAGAATAGTGAGTGCAGCTCTGGAGTATAATACAGGAGGTAACTCAGGATCAGTAATGTAATGTATGTATACAGTGACTGCACCAGCAGAATAGTGAGTGCAGCTCTGGAGTATAATACAGGAGGTAACTCAGGATCAGTAATGTATGTACACAGTGACTGCACCAGCAGAATAGTGAGTGCAGCTCTGGAGTATAATACAGGAGGTAACTCAGGATCAGTAATGTATGTACACAGTGACTGCACCAGCAGAATAGTGAGTGCAGCTCTGGAGTATAATACAGGAGGTAACTCAGGATCAGTAATGTATGTACACAGTGACTGCACCAGCAGAATAGTGAGTGCAGCTCTGGAGTATAAGGCTATGTGTGCACAGTGCGTTTTTCGCGGCGTTTTTGCACGTTTTTCGGGTGCGTTTTTGGCCTCAAAACTGCAGGACTTTGCTTCCCCAGCAAAGTCTGAGCTTTCATTTTTGCTGTCCACACACATCTGTTTTTTTTACCTGCGTTTTTGAGTTAAAAAAAAAAATGGACATGTCAGTTCTTTCCTGCGTTTTTCTGCGTTTTCCCCCCATGCAATGCATTGGAAAAACGCAGCAAAACGCAGACATCAAAAACGCAGCAAAACGCAGCAAAAGCGCACAAAAACGCACCAAATCGCAGCAAAAGCGCACAAAAACGCAGCGTCAAAAAGACGCAGTGTGCGAACCTAGCCTAATACAGGATGTAACTCAGGATCAGTAATGTAATGTATGTACACAGTGACTGCACCAGCAGAATAGTGAGTGCAGCTCTGGAGTATAATACAGGAGGTAACTCAGGATCAGTAATGTAATGTATGTACACAGTGACTGCACCAGCAGAGTAGTGAGTGCAGCTCTGGAGTATAATACAGGAGGTAACTCAGGATCAGTAATGTAATGTATGTACACAGTGACTGCACCAGCAGAGTAGTGAGTGCAGCTCTGGAGTATAATACAGGAGGTAACTCAGGATCAGTAATGTAATGTATGTACACAGTGACTGCACCAGCAGAATAGTGAGTGCAGCTCTGGGGGATAATGCAGGAGGTAACCCAGGATCAGTAATGTATGTACACAGTGACTGCACCAGCAGAATAGTGAGTGCAGCTCTGGAGTATAATACAGGAGGTAACTCAGGATCAGTAATGTATGTACACAGTGACTGCACCAGCAGAATAGTGAGTGCAGCTCTGGAGGATAATACAGGAGGTAACTCAGGATCAGTAATGTATGTACACAGTGACTGCACCAGCAGAGTAGTGAGTGCAGCTCTGGAGTATAATACAGGATGTATGTCTTGTCTTTCTTTCTAACTCTTTGTGTCCCGTTATTAGGAGACGTGACAGGTTTGGGTTTTACATTGCCTTGTGAGACTCTGTTTTCAATGTGATTTGCTTTCTTTTGGTACAGCGGGGGTTAATGCTATTTTCCTTGCTGGCAGCTCCTTGTTAGTTCTCCTCAGGTGCAGCCGGTTTGTGACCACAGTCATCTCCTTTAAATAATCACATGATCCATCACCTGAGATCGGTAATAGAATTCATTCTGTTTCTGACCACTTTAGAGGAAATTCTCTAAGGCGGGCTTTGCACGTTGCGACATCGCAAGCCGATGCTGCGATGTCGCACGCGATAGTCCCCGCCCCCGTCGCAGCAGCGATATCTTGTGATTGCTGCCGTAGCGAACGTTATCTCTACGCCAGCTTCACATGCACTCACCTGCCCTGCGACCGTCGCTCTGGCCGGCGACCCGCCTCTCTCCTAAGGGGGCGGGTTGTGCGGCGTCATAGCGACGTCACTCGGCAGGCGGCCAATAGCAGCGGAGGGGCGGAGATGAGCGGGACGTAAACATCCCACCCACCTCCTTCCTTCCGCATAGCCGGTGGAGGCAGGTAAGGAGATGTTCCTCGCTCCTGCGGCTTCACACACAGCGATGTGCGCTGCCGCAGGAACGAGGAACAACATCGTACCTGTCGCTGCAGCGGCATTATGGTAATGTCGGAGCCTACATCGATCATACGATAACGACGCTTTTGCGCTCGTTAATTGTATCATCTAGAATTTACACACTACAACATTGCAAGTGATGCCGGATGTGCGTCACTTTCGATTTGACCCCACCGACATCGCATGTGTGATATTGCAACGTGCAAAGCCGCCCTAAGAGCTGCTGGTGGTCCGCTGCTGGTGGTCTGTTGCTGGTGTTCCGCTGCTGTTGTTGGTGATCCGCTGCTGGTGGTCCGCTGCCGGTGATCCGCTGCTGGTGGTCTGCTGCTGGTGATCTGCTGCTGTTGTTGGTGTTCCGCTGCTGGTGTTCTGCTGCTGGTGATCCGCTGCTGGTGTTCTGCTGCTGGTGATCCGCTGCTGGTGTTCTGCTGCTGGTGGTCCGCTGCTGGTGATCCGCTGCTGGTGTTCCGCTGCTGGTGTTCTGCTGCTGGTGATCCGCTGCTGGTGTTCTGCTGCTGGTGATCCGCTGCTGGTGTTCTGCTGCTGGTGGTCCGCTGCTGGTGGTCCGCTGCTGGTGGTCCGCTGCTGGTGATCCGCTGCTGGTGATCCGCTGCTGGTGATCCGCTGCTGTTGTTGGTGATCCGCTGCTGATGTTGGTGATCCGCTGCTGGTGTTGGTGTTCTGCTGCTGGTGATCCGCTGCTGGTGATTCTCTGCTGCTGGTGATCCGCTGCTGGTGATCTGCTGCTGGTGATTCGCCGCTGGTGTTCTGCTGCTGGTGATCTGCTGCTGGTGTTCCGCTGCTGGTGATCCGCTGCTGGTGAGCCGCTGCTGGTGTTCCGCTGCTGGTGTTCCGCTACTGGTGATCCGCTGCTGGTGATCCGCTGCTGGTGATCCGCTGCTGGTGATCCGCTGCTGGTGTTCCGCTGCTGGTGATCCGCTGCTGGTGATCCGCTGCTGGTGATCCGCTGCTGGTGATCTGCTGCTGGTGTTCTGCTGCTGGTGGTCCGCTGCTGATGTTGGTGTTCTGCTGCTGGTGATCCGCTGCTGGTGCTGGTGATCCGCTGCTGGTGTTCCGATGCTGGTGATCCACTGCTGGTGATCCACTGCTGGTGATCCACTGCTCGTGATCCGCTTCTGGTGTTGGTGTCCTGCTGCTGGTGATCCGCTGCTGGTGATCCGCTGCTGGTGTTCCGCTGCTGGTGATCCGCTGCTGGTGTTCCGCTGCTGGTGATCCACTGCTGGTGGTCCGCTGCTGGTGGTCTGGTGTTGGTGATGCGCTGCTGGTGTTCCGCTGCTGGTGTTCCGCTGCTGGTGTTCCGCTGCTGGTGTTCCGCTGCTGGTGATCCGCTGCTGGTGATCCACTGCTGTTGTTCCGCTGCTGGTGATCCGCTGCTGGTGATCCACTGCTGGTGATCCACTGCTGGTGGTCCGCTGCTGGTGGTCCGCTGCTGGTGGTCCGCTGCTGGTGATCCGCTGCTGGTGTTCCGCTGCTGGTGGTCCGCTGCTGCTGGTCTGGTGTTGATGATGCGCTGCTGGTGTTCCGCTGCTGGTGTTCCGCTGCTGGTGTTCCGCTGCTGGTGGTCCGCTGCTGGTGGTCCGCTGCTGGTGATCCACTGCTGTTGTTCCGCTGCTGGTGATCCGCTGCTGGTGATCCACTGCTGGTGGTCCGCTGCTGGTGGTCCGCTGCTGGTGGTCCGCTGCTGGTGATCCGCTGCTGGTGATCCGCTGCTGGTGTTCCGCTGCTGGTGTTCCGCTGCTGGTGGTCCGCTGCTGGTGGTCCGCTGCTGGTGTTGGTGTCCTGCTGCTGGTGTTCCGCTGTTGGTGTTCCGCTGCTGGTGTTCCGCTGCTGGTGTTCCACTGCTGGTGTTCCGCTGCTGGTGGTCCGCTGATGGTGATCCGCTGCTTCCCAGGTTTAGCAGGATTTCCATGTACTCTGCTATTCTTTTTGGTTTCTTGTAGGCATCATTCCTGTATGACTGTGTTTGCACGTTCCTCGCCGTTGTCTCGTCCTCTGCCGGTGTGCACTCCGTAAATGTTTATTGTTGTTTTTGTGTTACTCTTGGTTTCGAGCTTGGGGTGCAGTTAAAGACACTTGGGGTCAGCCGTCAACCAGTGAGGGCGCCATTACGAGATCTTGGGGTGCCAACCTCCGCTTTCCGGCAGGGACAGATCAGGGTCAGGTCTAGGCCAAGTTCTAGGCCGGGTGGTGACCTGTGGATTTCCATCCCGAGTGTTGGGGTTCGGTTGTAACAATCCGCACCGTCTGCTCCCTGATCACTTGGTCGTTGGCTCTGGGATAAATGTGACCGCTCGCTCCATCCACATAACTCCGTATCCTGAAGGCCAAAGATGGCAGCGGAGGGTGGGGAGGTGGTAAAGATGGCAGCGGAGGGTGGGGAGGTGGTAAAGATGGCAGCGGAGGGTGGGGAGGTGGTAATGATGGCAGCGGAGGGTGGGTAGGTGGTAATGATGGCAGCGGAGGGTGGGGAGGTGGTAAAGATGGCAGCGGAGGGTGGGGAGGTGGTAAAGATGGCAGCGGAGGGTGGGGAGGTGGTAATGATGGCAGCGGAGGGTGGGGAGGTGGTAATGATGGCAGCGGAGGGTGGGGAGGTGGTAATGATGGCAGCGTAGGGTGGGGAGGTGGTGGTCAGGGGTCAGATGAGGGGACGTCTGCAGGCGGTAAACACGTGTGACAGCCTGGAATCTGCAGCTGCCGGTCACTGCCGCTCCATGTAACAGATCTCAGATGTGAGGACAGTAAATATAGACCCACGGAATAATATAATATTTCCCCCTAGAAGCAGATCTCCGCGGCGTCCCGGGGGCCACCGCAACACGGCAAAGTGTCAGATCCCCGACACTCCTCACTCATTAACACCCAGAGGTGCCGCTTCATGGAGGGGCGACCTCTGCCCGTCACCTGCTGCCCCCCAGTGATGAGGAGGCCGGGGGTCCGTGCCCGGGAAGGCTCAGTCATCGAGGGGCCGCTCCATCTGCAGCTTTGTATTATTGCTGCGTTCTTCATTCCTCTGAATCGTGCAGATTTTTACCTGTCGTCAGTGAAGGAGCAGCTTTATTTATGTGCAAAAGCTGAGAACATCTGCAGCCCTGTGTGTCTCACAGCTGAGGGGTTGTTACAATTGCATCCAGTTTGGGCTGAACCACCTGGGCTCCCAATCGATACCTTGTCCCTGTGACCTGATGCCTTTATCTCACAAAGCATTGTGTAGACTGGATACATTAGCAACAAAGCCACAGCTGAGGCGCCAGTGGTGGTCCCAAGGTGTGGGAGGTGGTCCCGAGGTGCTGACGGTGATCCTGAGGAGCAGGTGGTGGTCCCAAGGTGTGGTTGGTAATGCAGAAGAGCGGGTGGTGATCCTGCGGTGTGGGTGTTGATCCAGAGGAGCGGATGATGGTCCCAAGGTGTGGGTGGTGATCCAGAGATGTGGGTGGTGGTACCGAGGTGCTGATGGCGATCCTGAGGAGCAGGTGGTGCTCTCAAGGTGTGGGTGGTGATCCCGAGGAGCGGATGATGGTCCCAAGATGCTGGTGGTGATCCTGAGGTGCGGGTGGTGGACCCGAGGTTTGAGTGGAGATCCTGAGGGACTGGGTGGTGGTCTTGAGGAGCAAGTGGTGATTCCAAAGTGCATGTAGTTTTCCCGAGGTGTGGGTGCGGATCCAGAGGGGGGGTGGTGGTCCCAAGGTGCGGGTGGTGATCCAGAGGAGCTGGTGGTGGTTCCAAGGTGCAGGTGGTAATCCCGAAAAGCGGTTGGTGATCCCAAGGAGTGGGTGGTGATCTAGAGGTGTGGGTGGTGGTTTCGAGGTGTGGGTGGTGATCCTGAGGTGTGGGTGGTGATCCCAAGGTGTGGTTGGTGGTCCCCGGGTATGTGTCGTGATTCTCAGGTGCAAGTGGTAATCCTGAGGTGGAGCTGGTGATCTTCATGGCGGGTGGTGATCTAGAGGTTCGAGTGGTGGTCTTAAAAAGTGGGTGGTGATTCTCAGGTGTGGGTGGTGGCCCCCAGGTGTGGTTGCTGATCCTCTGGTGTGGTTGGTGGCCCCGATGTGCAGTTGGTGGACCCAAGGTGCGGGTGGTGGCACTGAGGTGTGGGTACTGATCATCAGATGTGGGTGGTGGCCTTGAGGTTTCGGATGTGATCTTCAGATGTGGGAAATGGCGTTGAGGTTTGGGTGGTGATCTTGAGGTGCGGGTGGTGGTCCCGAGGTGTGGGTGGTGGTCCTCAGGTGCAGGTGGTGGTCCCAAGGTGTGGGTGGTGGTCCTCAGGTGCAGGTGGGGGTCCTGAGGTGTGGGTGGTGGTCCTCAAGTGCAGGTGCTGGTCATCAGGTGCGGGTGGTGGTCTTCAGGTGCAGGTAGCGATCCTTAGGTGTGGGTCGTGGCCCTCAAGGATAGGTGGTGGCCCCGAGGAGCGGTTGGTGATCCCGAGGAGCGGTTGATGATCCCGAGGTGCGGGTGGTGGTCCCGATGTGTGGGTGGAAGTTCTGAGGTCCAGGTGTAAGTTTATAACGTGTGCTCTCCTCTGGTCCCCTCAGACATTGCGTATCATGGTTACTCACTGTATATTCCTCCTATTAGATTTTCGGGTGGTCTCCCACAGACACAGCAGTGAATTGTCCCGGTACTGATGCAGTCGCCTGTTGTCTTCTAGTGTTGTCTTCTAGTGTTGTCTTCTAGTGTTGTCTTCTAGTGTGGTCTTCTAGTGTGGTCTTCTAGTGTGGTCTTCTAGTGCTGTCTTCTAGTGCTGTCTTCTAGTGTTGTCTTCTAGTGTTGTTTTCTTCTAGTGTTGTTGTCTTCTAGTGTTGTCTTCTAGTGCTGTCTTCTAGTGTGGTCTTCTAGTGTTGTCTTCTAGTGTTGTCTTCTAGTGTGGTCTTCTAGTGTGGTCTTCTAGTGTGGTCTTCTAGTGTGGTCTTCTAGTGTTGTCTTCTAGTGCTGTCTTCTAGTGTGGTCTTCTAGTGTGGTCTTCTAGTGTGGTCTTCTAGTGTGGTCTTCTAGTGTGGTCTTCTAGTGTGGTCTTCTAGTGTTGTCTTCTAGTGTGGTCTTCTAGTGTTGTCTTCTAGTGTGGTCTTCTAGTGTGGTCTTCTAGTGTGGTCTTCTAGTGTTGTCTTCTAGTGTTGTCCTCTAGTGTTGTCTTCTAGTGTTGTCTTCTAGTGTTGTCTTCTAGTGTTGTTGTCTTCTAGTGTTGTCTTCTAGTGTTGTCTTCTAGTGCTGTCTTCTAGTGCTGTCTTCTAGTGCTGTCTTCTAGTGTTGTCTTCTAGTGCTGTCTTCTAGTGTTGTCTTCTAGTGCTGTCTTCTAGTGTTGTCTTCTAGTGTTGTCCTCTAGTGTTGTCTTCTAGTGCTGTCTTCTAGTGTTGTCTTCTAGTGCTGTCTTCTAGTGCTGTCTTCTAGTGTTGTCTTCTAGTGTTGTCTTCTAGTGTTGTCTTCTAGTGTTGTCTTCTAGTGCTGTCTTCTAGTGTTGTCTTCTAGTGCTGTCTTCTAGTGTTGTCTTCTAGTGCTGTCTTCTAGTGCTGTCTTCTAGTGTTGTCCTCTAGTGTTGTCTTCTAGTGCTGTCTTCTAGTGTTGTCTTCTAGTGTGGTCTTCTAGTGCTGTCTTCTAGTGCTGTCTTCTAGTGCTGTCTTCTAGTGCTGTCCTCTAGTGTTGTCTTCTAGTGCTGTCTTCTAGTGCTGTCTTCTAGTGCTGTCTTCTAGTGTTGTCCTCTAGTGTTGTCTTCTAGTGCTGTCTTCTAGTGTTGTCTTCTAGTGTGGTCTTCTAGTGCTGTCTTCTAGTGCTGTCTTCTAGTGCTGTCTTCTAGTGCTGTCTTCTAGTGCTGTCTTCTAGTGTTGTCTTCTAGTGCTGTCTTCTAGTGCTGTCTTCTAGTGTTGTCTTCTAGTGTTGTCTTCTAGTGCTGTCTTCTAGTGCTGTCTTCTAGTGTTGTCTTCTAGTGCTGTCTTCTAGTGTTGTCTTCTAGTGCTGTCTTCTAGTGTTGTCCTCTAGTGTTGTCTTCTAGTGTTGTCCTCTAGTGTTGTCCTCTAGTGTTGTCTTCTAGTGCTGTCTTCTAGTGTTGTCTTCTAGTGCTGTCTTCTAGTGCTGTCTTCTAGTGTTGTCTTCTAGTGCTGTCTTCTAGTGCTGTCTTCTAGTGTTGTCTTCTAGTGCTGTCTTCTAGTGCTGTCTTCTAGTGTTGTCTTCTAGTGTTGTCTTCTAGTGTTGTCTTCTAGTGCTGTCTTCTAGTGCTGTCTTCTAGTGTTGTCTTCTAGTGTTGTCTTCTAGTGTTGTCTTCTAGTGCTGTCTTCTAGTGTTGTCTTCTAGTGCTGTCTTCTAGTGTTGTCCTCTAGTGTTGTCTTCTAGTGTTGTCCTCTAGTGTTGTCTTCTAGTGCTGTCTTCTAGTGTTGTCTTCTAGTGTGGTCTTCTAGTGCTGTCTTCTAGTGTTGTCTTCTAGTGCTGTCTTCTAGTGCTGTCTTCTAGTGTTGTCTTCTAGTGCTGTCTTCTAGTGCTGTCTTCTAGTGCTGTCTTCTAGTGTTGTCTTCTAGTGCTGTCTTCTAGTGTTGTCTTCTAGTGCTGTCTTCTAGTGCTGTCTTCTAGTGCTGTCTTCTAGTGTTGTCCTCTAGTGTTGTCCTCTAGTGCTGTCTTCTAGTGCTGTCTTCTAGTGCTGTCTTCTAGTGCTGTCTTCTAGTGTTGTCCTCTAGTGTTGTCTTCTAGTGTGGTCTTCTAGTGTGGTCTTCTAGTGTTGTCTTCTAGTGTGGTCCTCTAGTGTTGTCCTCTAGTGTTGTCTTCTAGTGTTGTCTTCTAGTGCTGTCCTCTAGTGCTGTCCTCTAGTGTTGTCTTCTAGTGTGGTCTTCTAGTGTTGTCTTCTAGTGTGGTCCTCTAGTGTTGTCCTCTAGTGTTGTCTTCTAGTGTTGTCTTCTAGTGTTGTCTTCTAGTGTGGTCTTCTAGTGTTGTCCTCTAGTGTTGTCTTCTAGTGTTGTCTTCTAGTGTTGTCTTCTAGTGCTGTCCTCTAGTGCTGTCCTTTAGTGTTGTCTTCTAGTGTGGTCTTCTAGTGTTGTCTTCTAGTGTGGTCCTCTAGTGCTGTCCTCTAGTGTTGTCTTCTAGTGTGGTCTTCTAGTGTTGTCTTCTAGTGTGGTCTTCTAGTGCTGTCCTCTAGTGTTGTCTTCTAGTGTTGTCTTCTAGTGTTGTCTTCTAGGTCGTTGCATTGTCACTGCTTCTTGATGTTTTTTTATGGCTTTGACCTATCCTGCCACCGCCCAGACAGTGTGGATGTCCCAGGACCTGCAGAGGGTGCAGAGCGGGGTGTTGTCTTACACGTCTTCTTTTTTATCGGTTGTTGCCCCATCACCCTATCGCCCTCCTTGTTCTGGTACAAATTTACAGCCTCAGGGGTTAGAGGTGACATTTCGGGGAGGGCGGCTGTGAAGAGCTGGGTAGGATTTCCATGAGTCACAGATGAAAGGTGCTTATTAATGTCCCAGCGATGCCCTGTGTCAGCGTTAGGTGCCCTGGCTGGTATCCGGTGCCGGTCAGCGAGTCCTTCAGCACCTGTGCTGCTTTATATAACCCGTCCCTGGTTCTGCGCCGCGGTGACAAGCTGCTGGACAGGTCCGAGATGTGGGGACGGCTCTGACCTCCAGAACATGGGGCAGCTCTGCAAAACCGCTCCGCATGTAATGGTCGTAGTAGGGTCAGACACTCCAGGTCCGCACTCAGTGACGCTCCAGGTCCGCGCTCAGTGACACTCCAGGTCCGCACTCAGTGACGCTCCAGGTCCGCGCTCAGTGACGCTCCAGGTCCGCGCTCAGACGCTCCAGGTCCGCACTCAGTGACACTCCAGGTCCGCACTCAGTGACACTCCAGGTCCGCACTCAGTGACGCTCCAGGTCCGCGCTCAGTGACGCTCCAGGTCCGCGCTCAGTGACGCTCCAGGTCCGCACTCAGTGACGCTCCAGGTCCGCACTCAGTGACGCTCCAGGTCCGCGCTCAGTGACACTCCAGGTCCGCACTCAGTGACGCTCCAGGTCCGCGCTCAGTGACACTCCAGGTCCGCACTCAGTGACACTCCAGGTCCGCACTCAGTGACACTCCAGGTCCGCACTCAGTGACACTCCAGGTCCGCACTCAGTGACGCTCCAGGTCCGCGCTCAGTGACGCTCCAGGTCCGCGCTCAGTGACGCTCCAGGTCCGCACTCAGTGACACTCCAGGTCCGCGCTCAGTGACACTCCAGGTCCGCACTCAGTGACACTCCAGGTCCGCACTCAGTGACGCTCCAGGTCCGCACTCAGTGACGCTCCAGGTCCGCGCTCAGTGACGCTCCAGGTCCGCGCTCAGTGACACTCCAGGTCCGCGCTCAGTGACACTCCAGGTCCGCACTCAGTGACACTCCAGGTCCGCACTCAGTGACGCTCCAGGTCCGCACTCAGTGACGCTCCAGGTCCGCGCTCAGTGACGCTCCAGGTCCGCGCTCAGTGACGCTCCAGGTCCGCGCTCAGTGACACTCCAGGTCCGCGCTCAGTGACACTCCAGGTCCGCACTCAGTGACACTCCAGGTCCGCACTCAGTGACACTCCAGGTCCGCACTCAGTGACACTCCAGGTCCGCACTCAGTGACACTCCAGGTCCGCACTCAGTGACACTCCAGGTCCGCACTCAGTGACACTCCAGGTCCGCACTCAGTGACGCTCCAGGTCCGCGCTCAGTGACGCTCCAGGTCCGCACTCAGTGACACTCCAGGTCCGCGCTCAGTGACACTCCAGGTCCGCACTCAGTGACACTCCAGGTCCGCACTCAGTGACACTCCAGGTCCGCACTCAGTGACGCTCCAGGTCCGCGCTCAGTGACGCTCCAGGTCCGCACTCAGTGACACTCCAGGTCCGCGCTCAGTGACGCTCCAGGTCCGCACTCAGTGACGCTCCAGGTCCGCACTCAGTGACACTCCAGGTCCGCGCTCAGTGACACTCCAGGTCCGCGCTCAGTGACACTCCAGGTCCGCACTCAGTGACGCTCCAGGTCCGCACTCAGTGACGCTCCAGGTCCGCGCTCAGTGACGCTCCAGGTCCGCACTCAGTGACACTCCAGGTCCGCGCTCAGTGACGCTCCAGGTCCGCACTCAGTGACGCTCCAGGTCCGCACTCAGTGACGCTCCAGGTCCGCACTCAGTGACGCTCCAGGTCCGCGCTCAGTGACGCTCCAGGTCAGCGCTCAGTGACGCTCCAGGTCAGCACTCAGTGACACTCCAGGTCCGCACTCAGTGACGCTCCAGGTCAGCGCTCAGTGACGCTCCAGGTCAGCGCTCAGTGACGCTCCAGGTCCGCGCTCAGTGACGCTCCAGGTCCGCACTCAGTGACGCTCCAGGTCCGCGCTCAGTGACGCTCCAGGTCCGCACTCAGTGACACTCCAGGTCCGCGCTCAGTGACACTCCAGGTCAGCGCTCAGTGACGCTCCAGGTCAGCACTCAGTGACACTCCAGGTCCGCACTCAGTGACACTCCAGGTCCGCACTCAGTGACGCTCCAGGTCCGCACTCAGTGACGCTCCAGGTCCGCGCTCAGTGACGCTCCAGGTCCGCACTCAGTGACACTCCAGGTCCGCGCTCAGTGACGCTCCAGG
>NC_134354.1:5765654-5853874 GCF_048569485.1 Anomaloglossus baeobatrachus | reverse complement strand
ATCACCCGTGGATGGTGTTGTAAGGTTGAGGTACCTATTGCTGGTACAGAGGCTGGAGCCCCACATGCTGCTTTCCTTCCACATCCCCTTGTAGGGCTCTGTGGAAGTGGGATCCTGCCGGCCTCTAAGCTCTGACGCCGGGCTCCATCCACAGACCCAGTTGAACCTGATGGATACGGAGCAGGAGTACATTCAGGGACATGGCCCAGCATCATACAGGTACTCTGTGTCCCCGGCAGGCACAGACACACTCCGGGCTGGCTGGGTGTTGTAGTGCGCCGGGGACCGTAACGCTGGAGTTAGTGTTCCTACAGTTTACTGGGGGACTTTGTGTTGTGGGAACGCAGCGCCGACCCCCACTGGACCGGGCGGCGCTGCTGTGGACTTGTGGTGCGCCGGGGACACGCCGACCGCGCTTTTTACGGCGGCGGCGTTTATAACTTTAGTCCCCGGCTTTTGCGGCCTAGCTCCGCTTCGTTTCCCGCCCCCACCCTGTCAATCAGGGTAGGGGAGAGACGCTGTTTCGCAGCAGCGACGAGGGCTGGAGCCTGATTTACATGCTCCAGCCCTCACACTAGGCACAGAGGGAAGCAGGCTTCCCGCTCTTAGTCAGGAACGCCCAGGGCCCGCCCCCCCCCTCCTCTCCCAGGACGCCGGCAGCCATTACATGCAGGCTGGCTGGAGGAAGGACGCAAGGCTCTGGGAGACCTGGACTAGGGGGCTTTTTGGCGACCACACACCCGCTCTTAAGCGGGCGGTAAGCGGCATTTCAGCTGGCCCCTCTAGTGCCTCAGTGTGTATTGGTGTACTGTCTACCAGATATATAGATATATTTATTTCTTGCACTGTGAGGTCGCTTCCTGGCTGGATACCCCAGATCGCTCTGAGGAAGCAGCAACATGTCATCCACAAAACGCAAGGCTGCCAAGGCAAGGGCTGTGTACACTGCGTGTGCTGCATGTGGGGCTACTCTACCAGCAGGCTCCGATGACCCCCATTGTGTGCAATGCTCCGATCCGGTGCTGCTTCGCCAGCCGGAGTCCGGAGGGGTAGTGACCCAGGCTGAGACGCTTGTAAGTTCTGCCCCGGTGACAGGGACAGACTTTGCAGTTTTTGCTGATAGAATGTCTGTGACTATGACAAAAATCCTTGAAACTTTGCAATCCATGTCTGGGCTCAGTCTTTGGACTCGGCGAGGTCTCTG
The DNA here is from genome assembly GCF_048569485.1 of Anomaloglossus baeobatrachus. Lineage (NCBI taxonomy): Eukaryota > Metazoa > Chordata > Amphibia > Anura > Aromobatidae > Anomaloglossus > Anomaloglossus baeobatrachus. The sequence continues at coordinate 5,852,670 of NC_134354.1, read as the reverse complement.
TCCTCTGGCCCCCCTCAGCTGGATCCAATCCAGACTACAAGGGGGTCCCCGGCTTCACAAGCTGAGGATTATGGACTCAGATGATAGCCCCAGCCACCCTAAGCGAGCTCGCTGGAAAGACCCTCAACGTCATCACACTGCTCAGGGTCTCAGCGCAATCAGTCTCCCTGTGAGGTGTCTGAAGAGAGTGATCAGGAATCCACTCCTGGAACCCCCTCTCAACCTGGATACCCCTGATGGGGACGCCATGGTAAACGACCTTATCTCAGCCATCAATAGGCTGTTGGATATTTCTCCCCCAGCCCCTTCAGCAGAAGAGGCGGCTGCGGAGCAGGAGAAGTTTCGTTTCCCTCTATCCCAAGCGTAAATTGAGTGCTTTCTTGGATCACTCTGACTTCAGAGAATCAATCCAGAAACACGACGCTCACCCAGAAAGACGTTTCTCTAAACGTTCTAGGGATACACGTTATCCTTTCCCCCCTGATGTGGTCAAGCGCTGGACCCAGTGTCCAAAGGTAGACCCCCCGATTTCCAAACTTGCAGCTAGATCCATAGTTGCAGTGGAGGATGGCGCTTCACTTAAAGATGCCAGTGACAGACAGATGGACCTTTGGTTAAAATCTGTCTATGAAGCTATCGGCGCGTCGTTTGCTCCGGCATTCGCAGCCGTATGGGCTCTCCAGGCTATTTCAGCTGGTTTAGCAAAAGTGGATGCTATCATACATCCAGCAGTGCCACAAGTGGCGTCCCTTACCTCGCAGATGTCTGCGTTTGCGTCTTACGCTATCAATGCGGTCCTAGAATCTACCAGCCGCACCTCCATGGCGTCCGCCAATTCGGTAGTTTTGCGCAGAGCCTTGTGGTTAAAGGACTGGAAAGCAGATGCTGGTTCCAAAAAATGTTTAACCAGCTTGCCTTTATCTAGAGGATAGACTGTTTGGCGAGCCATTGGCTGACATCATTAAACAGTCCAAGGGTAAAGACTCTTCTTTACACCAGCCCAGAACAAGCAAACCTCAACAGAAAAAGTGGCAGCAGAGGTTTCAGTCCTTTCGAGGTTCGGGCAAGACACCATTTACCTCGTCCAAAGGGTCTCAGAGGACGCAAAGAAACTCAGATTCCTGGCGGGCTCACGCACGCCCCAAGAAAGCAAATGGAGGAACCGCTTCCAAAGCGGCTACCTCATGACTTCCAGCCCCCTCCCGCCGAATCTCCGGTCGGGGGCAGGCTCTCCCGTTTTTGCGACATTTGGCTGTCACAGGTCAAGGACCGGTGGGTGACAGACATTTTGTCTCGCGGGTACAGAATCGAGTTCAGTTCTCGTCCTCCAGCCCGATTCTTCAGAACCTCCCCACATCCAGACCGAGCAGATGCTCTGCGGCAGGCGGTGGACTCCCTAAGAGCGGAAGGAGTAGTGATCCCTGTCCCTCCTCAGGAACAGGGTCGAGGGTTTTACTCCAATCTCTTTGTGGTTCCAAAAAAGGACGGCTCATTCCGTCCTGTTCTGGACCTAAAACTGCTCAACAAATATGTGCACGCCAGGCGGTTCCGGATGGAAACCCTACGATCTGTCATTGCCTCAATGTCTCGAGGAGACTTCCTTGCCTCAATAGACATCAAAGATGCTTATCTCCACGTGCCAATTGCTACAGAACATCAACGTTTTCTACGTTTTGTGATAGGAGACGACCATCTTCAGTTCGTAGCTCTGCCATTCGGTCTGGCGACAGCCCCACGGGTCTTCACCAAGGTCATGGCGGCAGTGGTAGCAGTCTTGCACTCTCAGGGACACTCAGTGATCCCTTACCTAGACGATCTACTGGTCAAGGCACCCTCTCAAGAGGCATGCCAACTCAGCCTGAATGCTACGCTGGAGACTCTACAGTCTTTCGGATGGATCATCAACTTTCCAAAGTCGATCCTGTCACCGACCCAATCACTCACGTATCTTGGCATGGAGTTCCATACTCTAGCAGCGATAGTGAAGCTTCCGCTGAACAAACAGCGATCACTACAAACAGGGGTGCAATCTCTCCTTCAGGGTCAGTCGCACCCCTTGCGGCGCCTCATGCACTTCCTAGGGAAGATGGTGGCAGCCATGGAAGCAGTTCCCTTTGCGCAGTTTCATCTGCGCCCACTTCAATGGGACATTCTCCGCCAATGGGACGGAAAGTCAACGTCACTAGACAGGAAAGTCTCCCTTTCCCAGACGGCCAAGGACTCTCTACAATGGTGGCTCCTTCCCACCTCATTGTCTCAGGGAAGATCCTTCCTGCCCCCGTCCTGGGCAGTGGTCACTACAGATGCGAGTCTGTCAGGGTGGGGAGCAGTTTTTCTCCACCACAGGGCTCAGGGAACGTGGTCTCCGCAGGAGTCCACCCTTCAGATCAATGTTCTGGAAATCAGGGCAGTGTATCTTGCCCTACTGGCCGTCCAACAGTGGCTGGAAGGAAAGCAGATCCGAATCCAGTCGGACAACTCCACAGCGGTGGCATACATCAACCACCAAGGAGGGACGCGCAGTCGGCAAGCCTTCCAAGAAGTCCGGCGCATTCTAATGTGGGTGGAAGACACAGCATCCACCATATCCGCGGTTCACATCCCAGGCGTCGAAAACTGGGAAGCAGACTTCCTCAGTCGCCAGGGCATGGACGCAGGGGAATGGTCCCTTCACCCGGACGCGTTTCAGGAAATCTGTCGCCGCTGGGGAGTGCCGGACGTCGACCTAATGGCGTCCCGGCACAACAACAAGGTCCCGGCATTTATGGCGAGGTCGCGCGATCAAAGAGCTCTGGCGGCAGACGCCTTAGTACAAGATTGGTCGCAGTTCCGGCTCCCATACGTATTCCCGCCTCTGGCACTCTTGCCCAGAGTCTTACGCAAGATCAGATCCGATTGCAGCCGCGTCATACTCGTCGCCCCAGACTGGCCGAGGAGATCGTGGTATCCGGATCTGTGGCATCTCACGGTCGGCCGACCGTGGTCACTTCCAGACCGACCAGACTTACTGTCCCAAGGGCCGTTTTTCCATCAGAATTCTGCGGCCCTGAACCTGACTGTGTGGCCATTGAGTCCTGGATCCTAGCGTCTGCAGGATTATCCCAAGGAGTTGTAGCCACAATGAGACAGGCTAGAAAGTCGACTTCTGCTAAGATCTACCACAGAACGTGGAAGTTTTTCTTATCCTGGTGTTCCGCTCAGGGAGTGTCTCCCTGGCCATTTGCATTGCCCACTTTTCTTTCTTTCCTGCAATCGGGGTTAGAAAAGGGCTTGTCGCTCAGCTCCCTTAAAGGGCAAGTCTCGGCACTATCCGTGTTTTTTCAGAAGCGTCTAGCACGTCTTCCTAAGGTGCGCACGTTCCTGCAGGGGGTCTGTCATATTGTGCCCCCGTACAGGCGGCCGTTAGATCCATGGGATTTGAACAGGGTACTAGTTGCTCTCCAGAAGCCGCCTTTCGAGCCTCTGAAGGAAGTTTCCTTTTCTCGCCTGTCACAGAAAGTGGCGTTTCTTGTTGCGATCACATCGCTTCGGCGAGTGTCGGAGCTGGCAGCTCTGTCATCCAAGGCTCCCTTCCTGGTGTTCCACCAGGACAAGGTAGTGCTGCGCCCCATTCCGGAGTTTCTCCCTAAGGTCGTATCCTCGTTTCATCTTAATCAGGATATATCCTTGCCTTCCTTTTGTCCTCATCCGGTTCACCGGTATGAAAAGGACTTACGTTTGCTAGATCTGGTGAGAGCACTCAGAATCTACATTTCCCGCACGGCGCCCATGCGCCGTTCCGATGCACTTTTTTGTCCTTGTCGCTGGTCCGCGCAAGGGGTTGCAGGCTTCTAAAGCCACCCTGGCTCGATGGATCAAAGAACCAATTCTAGAGGCCTACCGTTCTGCGGGGCTTCCGGTTCCTTCAGGGCTAAAAGCCCACTCAACCAGAGCCGTGGGTGCGTCCTGGGCATTACGACACCAGGCTTCGGCTCAACAAGTGTGTCAGGCAGCTACCTGGTCGAGTCTGCACACTTTCACCAAGCATTATCAGGTGCATACCTATGCTTCGGCGGATGCCAGCTTAGGTAGAAGAGTCCTGCAGGCGGCAGTGACACCCCCGTAGGGGAGGGCTGTTTTGCAGCTCTAACATGAGGTATTTTTTTACCCACCCAGGGACAGCTTTTGGACGTCCCAATCGTCTGGGTCTCCCAATAGAGCGCTGAAGAAGAAGGGAATTTTGTTACTTACCGTAAATTCCTTTTCTTCTAGCTCTTATTGGGAGACCCAGCACCCGCCCTGTTGTCCTTCGGGATTTTTTTGTTGTTTGCGGGTACACATGTTGTTCATGTTGAACGGTTTTTCAGTTCTCCGATGTTACTCGGAGTTAATTTGTTTAAACCAGTTATTGGCTTTCCTCCTTCTTGCTTTGGCACTAAAACTGGAGAACCCGTGATACCACGGGGGGGTATAGCCAGAAGGGGAGGGGCCTTGCACTTTTTGGTGTAGTGCTTTGTGTGGCCTCCGGAGGCAGTAGCTATACCCCAATCGTCTGGGTCTCCCAATAAGAGCTAGAAGAAAAGGAATTTACGGTAAGTAACAAAATTCCCTTCTTCCTCCTTCTCCCGTGTGGCGTCCCATCCCCTCGGGTAATGTCTTTTCCTCCTTCTCCCATGTGGCGTCCCATCCCCTTGGGTAATGTCTTTTCCTCCTCCTCCCGTGTGGCGTCCCATCCCCTGGGTAATGTCTTCTCCCGTGTGGGGTCTCATCCCCTGGGAAATGTCTTCTCCTCCCGTGTGGCGTCCCATCCCCTGGGTAATGTCTTCTCCTCCCGTGTGGCGTCCCATCCCCTGGGTAATGTCTTCTTCTTCTCCCATGTGGCGTCCCATCCCCTGGGTAATGTCTTCTCCTCATCCTCCTCCCGTGTGGCGTCCCATCCCCTGGGTAATGTCTTCTCCCGTGTGGCGTCCCATCCCCTGGGTAATGTCTTCTTCTTCTTCTTCTCCCGTGTGGTGTCTCATCCCCTGGGTAATGTCTTCTTCTTCTCCTTCTCCCGTGTGGCGTCCCATCCCCTGGGTAATGTCTTCTCCTCATCCTCCTCCCGTGTGGTGTCCCATCCCCTGGGTAATGTCGTCTTCTTCTTCTTCTCCCGTGTGGTGTCCCATCCCCTGGGTAATGTCTTCTCCTCATCCTCCTCCCGTGTGGCGTGCCATCCCCTGGGTAATGTCTTCTCCTCCCGTGTGGCGTCCCATCCCCTGGGTAATGTCTTCTTCTCCCGTGTGGCGTCCCATCCCCTGGGTAATGTCTTCTCCTCCCGTGTGGTGTCCCATCCCCTGGGTAATGTCTTCTCCTTTTTCTCCCGTGTGGCGTCCCATCCCCTGGGTAATGTCTTCTTCTCCTTCTCCCTTTTGGTGTCCCATCCCCTGGGTAATGTCTTCTCCTTCTCCTGTGTGGCGTCCCATCCCCTGGGTAATGTCTTCTCCTTCTCCTGTGTGGCGTCCCATCCCCTGGGTAATATCGTCTTCTCCTCCTCCCGTGTGGTGTCCTATCCCCTGGGTAATGTCGTCTCCTCCTCCTCCCGTGTGGTGTCCCATCCCCTGGGTAATGTCGTCTCCTCCTTCTCCCGTGTGGCGTCCCATTCCCTGGGTAATGTCTTCTCCTCATCCTCCTCCCGTGTGGCGTCCCATCCCCTGGGTAATGTCTTCTCCTCATCCTCCTCCCGTGTGGCGTCCCATCCCCTGGGTAATGTCTTCTTCTCCTTCTCCCGTGTGGTGTCCCATCCCCTAGGTAATGTCTTCTCCTCATCCTCCTCCCGTGTGGTGTCCCATCCCCTGGGTAATGTCGTCTTCTCCTCCTTCCTCCCGTGTGGTGTTCCATCCCCTGGGTAATGTCTTCTCCTCCTACTCCTCCCGTGTGGTGTCCCATCCCCTGGGTAATGTCTTCTCCTCCTACTCCTCCCGTGTGGCGTTCCATCCCCTGGGTAATGTCTTCTCCTCCTACTCCTCCCGTGTGGTGTCCCATCCCCTGGGTAATGTCTTCTTCTCCTTCTCCCGTGTGGCGTCCCATCCCCTGGGTAATGTCTTCTCCTCATCCTCCTCCCGTGTGGCGTCCCATCCCCTGGGTAATGTCTTCTTCTCCTCCTCCTCCTCCCTTGTGGTGTCCCATCCCCTGGGTAATGTCTTCTCCTCCTCCTCCTCCTCCCGTGTGGTGTCCCATCCCCTGGGTAATGTCGTCTCCTCCTCCTCCCGTGTGGTGTCCCATCCCCTGGGTAATGTCTTCTCCTCCTCCTCCCGTGTGGTGTCCCATCCCCTGGGTAATGTCGTCGTCTCCTCCTCCTCCTCCTCCTCCTCCTCCTCCCGCGTGGTGTCCCATCCCCTGGGTAATGTCGTCGTCTCCTCCTCCTCCTCCCGTGTGGTGTCCCATCCCCTGGGTAATGTCGTCTCCTCCTCCTCCCGTGTGGTGTCCCATCCCCTGGGTAATGTCGTCTCCTCCTCCTTCCTCCCGTGTGGCGTCCCATCCCCCGGGTAATGTTGTCTCCTCCTTCCTCCCGTGTGACGTCCCATCCCCCGGGTAATCTTGTCTCCTCCTCCCGTGTGGCGTCCCATCCCCCGGGTAATGTCTTCTCCTCCTCCTGTGTGGTGTCCCATCCCCTGGGTAATGTCTTCTCCTCCTCCTGTGTGGCGTCCCATCCCCTGGGTAATGTCTTTTCCTCCTCCTCCCGTGTGGCGTGCCATCCCCTGGGTAATGTCTTTTCCTCCTCCTCCCGTGTGGCGTCCCATCCCCTTGGGTAATGTCTTTTCCTCCTCCTCCCGTGTGGCGTCCCATCCCCTTGGGTAATGTCTTTTCCTCCTCCTCCCGTGTGGCGTCCCATCCCCTTGGGTAATGTCTTTTCCTCCTCCTCCCGTGTGGCGTCCCATCCCCTGGGTAATGTCTTCTCCCGTGTGGGGTCTCATCCCCTGGGAAATGTCTTCTCCTCCCGTGTGGCGTCCCATCCCCTGGGTAATGTCTTCTCCTCCCGTGTGGCGTCCCATCCCCTGGGTAATATCTTCTTCTCCTTCTCCCGTGTGGCGTCCCATCCCCTGGGTAATGTCTTCTTCTCCTCCTCCCGTGTGGCGTTCCATCCCCTGGGTAATGTCTTCTTCTTCTCCCATGTGGCGTCCCATCCCCTGGGTAATGTCTTCTCCTCATCCTCCTCCCGTGTGGCGTCCCATCCCCTGGGTAATGTCTTCTTCTTCTTCTTCTTCTCCCGTGTGGTGTCCCATCCCCTGGGTAATGTCTTCTTCTTCTCCTTCTCCCGTGTGGCATCCCATCCCCTGGGTAATGTCTTCTCCTCATCCTCCTCCCGTGTGGTGTCCCATCCCCTGGGTAATGTCGTCTTCTTCTTCTTCTCCCGTGTGGTGTCCCATCCCCTGGGTAATGTCTTCTCCTCATCCTCCTCCCGTGTGGCGTGCCATCCCCTGGGTAATGTCTTCTCCTCCCGTGTGGCGTCCCATCCCCTGGGTAATGTCTTCTTCTCCCGTGTGGCGTCCCATCCCCTGGGTAATGTCTTCTCCTCCCGTGTGGTGTCCCATCCCCTGGGTAATGTCTTCTCCTCCTTCTCCCGTGTGGCGTCCCATCCCCTGGGTAATGTCTTCTTCTCCTTCTCCCTTGTGGTGTCCCATCCCCTGGGTAATGTCTTCTCCTTCTCCTGTGTGGCGTCCCATCCCCTGGGTAATATCGTCTTCTCCTTCTCCTGTGTGGCGTCCCATCCCCTGGGTAATATCTTCTCCTCCTTCTCCCGTGTGGTGTCCCATCCCCTGGGTAATTTCGTCTCCTCATCCTTCTCCCGTGTGGTGTCCCATCCCCTGGGTAATTTCTTCTCCTCATCCTCCTCCCGTGTGGTGTCCCATCCCCTGGGTAATTTCTTCTACTCATCCTCCTCCCGTGTGGCGTCCCATCCCCTGGGTAATGTCTTCTCCTCCTCCTCCCGTGTGGCGTTCCATCCCCTGGGTAATGTCGTCTCCTCCTCCTCCCGTGTGGTGTCCCATCCCCTGGGTAATGTCTTCTCCTCCCGTGTGGTGTCCCATCCCCTGAGTAATGTCTTCTCCTCCCGTGTGGCGTCCCATCCCCTGGGTAATGTCTTCTCCTCTTCCTCCTCCCGTGTGGTGTCCCATCCCCTGGGTAATGTCGTCTCCTCCTCCTCCCGTGTGGTGTCCCATCCCCTGGGTAATGTCTTCTCCTCCCGTGTGGTGTCCCATCCCCTGGGTAATGTCTTCTCCTCCCGTGTGGTGTCCCATCCCCTGAGTAATGTCTTCTCCTCCCGTGTGGTGTCCCATCCCCTGGGTAATGTCTTCTCCTCCTCCTCCTCCCGTGTGGCGTCCCATCCCCTGGGTAATGTCTTCTCCTCCTCCTCCTCCTCCCGTGTGGCGTTCCATCCCCTGGGTAATGTCGTCTCCTCCTCCTCCTCCTCCTCCTCCTCCTCCTCCTCCTCCTCCTCCTCCCGTGTGGTGTCCCATCCCCTGGGTAATGTCTTCTCCTCCCGTGTGGTGTCCCATCCCCTGGGTAATGTCTTCTCCTCCCGTGTGGTGTCCCATCCCCTGGGTAATGTCTTCTCCTCCCGTGTGGTGTCCCATCCCCTGGGTAATGTCTTCTCCTCCTCCTCCCGTGTGGCGTTCCATCCCCTGGGTAATGTCGTCTCCTCCTCCTCCTCCTCCTCCTCCTCCTCCTCCTCCTCCTCCCGTGTGGTGTCCCATCCCCTGGGTAATGTCTTCTCCTCCCGTGTGGTGTCCCATCCCCTGGGTAATGTCTTCTCCTCCCGTGTGGTGTCCCATCCCCTGGGTAATGTCTTCTCCTCCCGTGTGGTGTCCCATCTCCTGAGTAATGTCTTCTCCTGTCCCTCCAGTCTGCCGGCCTCGCACTGTCTTCTCCATGATGACTCTCAGCTGGACCTCCAGGCTCTGGTGAAGCAGGACTCCGGCAGTTACAGGTGAGGCTCTCGGTGCTTTGGTCGGGGTGAGGATGATGATGGTGGTGATGATGATGATGATGATTTCTTTGGTCTCTGCAGGTTGTATTATCGTTGTATGAAGAGTGACGGGAAGAAGTTCTGCGGCAGCGTCCCCTGGCAGCAGGTAACCGCCCATAGATGTGTGACCCCAGATCCGGTGACCACCGCTGCTCTCCTGGATTGTCATCCGCTGTCCTCTGTTCTCCATATTCAGCGCTCGGGGTCTTTGACCCCATAAATACATTGCAGGATGACGTCCTCACGTAGGCCGCCATGGTGCACGTCTGTTGTTTGCGCTCCCTCATCTGCTGTCATATTCTTCCAGGGGTCAAAGAGCAAAGGGCCGCAGAGATGTGACCTTCCCCCCGAGAGGACGGAGAAACCCCCCAGAAACCCCTTCAAAGTTCTGAATGAGGGGCCAAGACCTGTGACCTGGAAACAGATCAGCGAAGAGCAGAAGCGCATCTCTGAGGATGACAACGAGGGACCCGCTGTTGATCAGCGGAAGATGACCGGTGAGAGAACCACTGCTGATCACCAGAAGACGAGCGGTGAGAAAACCGCTGCTGATCACCGGAAGATGACCGGCGAGAGAACCGCTGCTGATCACCGGAAGATGACCGGCGAGAGAACCGCTGCTGATCACCGGAAGATGACCGGCGAGAGAACCGCTGCTGATCACCGGAACATGACCGGCGAGAGAACCGCTGCTGATCACCGGAACATGACCGGCGAGAGAACCGCTGCTGATCACCGGAACATGACCGGCGAGAGAACCGCTGCTGATCACCGGAAGACGACCGGCGAGAGAACCGCTGCTGATCACCAGAAGACGAGCAGTGAGGGAAACACTGCTGATCACTGGAACATGACCGGCGAGAGAACCGCTGCTGATCACCGGAAGATGACCGGCGAGAGAACCGCTTCTGATCACCAGAAGACGAGCGGTGAGAAAACTGCTGCTGATCACCGGAAGACGAGCAGTGAGGGAAACACTGCTGATCACTGGAACATGACCGGCGAGAGAACCGCTGCTGATCACCAGAAGACGAGCGGCGAGAGAACCGTTGCTGATCACCGGAAAACGAGCAGTGAGGGACCCGCTGCTGATCACCGGAAGACGAACGGTGAGGGACCCGCTGGTGATCACCGGAAGACGAGCGGCGAGACAACCGCTACTGATCACCAGAAGACGAGCGGTGAGAGAACCACTGCTGATCACCAGAAGACGAGCGGTGAGAGAACCGCTGCTGATCACCGGAAGACGAGCGGCGAGAGAACCGCTGCTGATCACCGGAAGACGAACAGTGAGGACAAGAAATGCAAAGAAACAAGATCCCTGAACATGGTGGAAAACCTAAGTAATGACCAGGTGAAGCAAAGCAATGGGAGCCACCACGCTGCTAACAGCGAGAAGACCCAGAGAACGTTTGAGGGCAGAGTGGACACCATGGAGAAAAGGCCGGAGGACAGGACCTGGAGCTCAGAGGTCAGGAGGACGCCGCCTCTTAACGATGGACATCCTAACGAGCAAGCGTCATTTCAGGGGTGGAGGGAGAAACGGCTGCCAGTGGGGGTCACCATCAAGAAGAAGCTTCCAGAAGAGACCGTCCAGAAGGAAAGTGAAGCCTCACTGAGAACCCCTGCCCCCGCACACGACCTTGTGGAGGAGGATGAAGACGTCGTGTTTGTGAGTTCTCAGCCCGGAAGGGAGAAAGTGACCGCACCGAAAACATCGGAAAAACAGAGAACCATCACCTCCTTCCCGGGCTTCACCACACCGTGCGTGGATCAGAGCGCCGCCACCCTGCACTCCATGCTGTCCACCCAACTGCAGCAGAAGAAGGTGAGGGGAGCGCCACCCGGGGGTCATGTGTGGTAAGGAGGGGCACAACAATGGCAGGCGTGACGGGGGGAAGCGCTCCTCCATCTTACCCTCCATGGTGTGGTCAGTGGTGCAGCCTCGTCCACCTTCATCTGCCCCAATCAGCTCAGTCACCTCCTAATGTTACCCAGATATTTGTCCTGCGCCCTCACTGGCCCCACATTCCCCTCTCATTGCGCACTCACCTGCTCCACCTCCCCCGCCCAGTGGGCCCTCACCTGCTCCACCTCCCCCGCCCAGTGGGCCCTCACCTGCTCCACCTCCCCCACCCAGTGGGCCCTCACCAACTCCACCTCCCCCTCCCAGTGGGCCCTCACCTGCTCCACCTCCCCCGCCCAGTGGGCCCTCACCTGCTCCACCTCCTCCACCCAGTGGGCCCTCACCAACTCCACCTCCCCCTCCCAGTGGGTCTTCACCGGCTCCCCCTCCCCCTCCCATTGTGCCCTGACCGTCCCCACCTCCACCTCCCCCGCCCAGTGGGCCCTCACCGGCTCCACCTCCCCCGCCCAGTGGGCCCTCACCGGCTCCACCTCCCCCGCCCAGTGGGCCCTCACCGGCTCCACCTCCCCCGCCCAGTGGGCCCCCACGGGCTCCACCTCCCCTTCCCAGTGGGTCCTCACCGGCTCCACTTCCTCCTCTCAGTGGGCCCTCACGGGCTTCCCCTTCCGAGTGGGCCCCCACGGGCTCCCCCTCCCAGTGGGCCCCCACGGGCTCCGCCTCCCCCTCCCAGTGGGCCCGCACGGGCTCCGCCTCCCCCTCCCGGTGGGCCCGCACGGACTCCACCTCCCCCTCCCGGTGGGCCCGCACGGACTCCACCTCCCCCTCCCGGTGGGCCCGCACGGACTCCACCTCCCCCTCCCGGTGGGCCCGCACGGGCTCCACCTCCCCCTCCCGGTGGGCCCGTACGGGCTCCACCTCCCTCTCCCGGTGGGCCCTCACCGGCTTCACCTCCCCCGCCCGGTGGGCCCTCACTGCCTCCACCCCATCTGCTGTACCCCTATTCCTTTGCCCTATATTTCAGGCTGCCCTGGCATCGGTGAACCTGAAGGCGCTGCCAGATGGAGGAGTTCGGCTCAAGAAACAAGTGCAGGAGCTGGAAGACGCACTGGGGTCCCTGTCGCTGTCTACTGAGGCTGTGGCCCAACCAGGTGTCGGAGAAGGAGGTGAGGACGGTGTCGGGGGGTGGGCGATGTCATGAGACGATGATGTTGGGGGGGGTGCAATGCCAGGTGAGGACGGTGCCAGTGAATACCAGGCTTCCTCTGCCCTTTCAGGTAATGACCAGAAGACAAACCCTGGACGCCCCCACAGCAGAGATGTCCTGGTGGACGGAGGTCGAGGGGTGAAGCCTTTAAGTTTCCGTGATCTTCCTCCCAGCTCCCTGGGTCTTCAAGTGTTACCTGTGACCCAGAATTACAGCAGCCTGTACGGCGGTGAGTGGAGGGGTGTGCGGCATTGTGGGGTGCAGCTCCGGTATCTCCTGAGGTGGTAGGGGGTGTGCGGCATTGTGGGGTGCAGTCCCGGTATCTCCTGAGGTGGTAGGGGGTGTGCGGCATTGTGGGGTGCAGCTCCGGTATCTCCTGAGGTGGTAGGGGGTGTGCGGCATTGTGGGGTGCAGCTCCGGTATCTCCTGAGGTGGTAGGGGGTGTGCGGCATTGTGGGGTGCAGCTCCGGTATCTCCTGAGGTGGTAGGGGGTGTGCGGCATTGTGGGGTGCAGCTCCGGTATCTCCTGAGGTGGTAGGGGGTGTGCGGCATTGTGGGGTGCAGCTCCGGTATCTCCTGAGGTGGTAGGGGGGGTGCGGCATTGTGGGGTGCAGCTCCGGTATCTCCTGAGGTGGTAGGGGGTGCGGCATTGTTGGGGTGCAGCTCCGGTATCTCCTGAGGTGGTAGGGGGTGTGCGGCATTGTGGGGTGCAGCTCCGGTATCTCCTGAGGTGGTAGGGGGTGTGCGGCATTGTGGGGTGCAGCTCCGGTATCTCCCGAGGTGGTAGGGGGTGTGCGGCATTGTTGGGGTGCAGCTCCGGTATCTCCTGAGGTGGTAGGGGGTGTGCGGCATTGTAGGGTGCAGTCCCGGTATCTCCTGAGGTGGTAGGGGGTGTGCGGCATTGTGGGGTGCAGCTCCGGTATCTCCTGAGGTGGTAGGGGGTGTGCGGCATTGTGGGGTGCAGCTCCGGTATCTCCTGAGGTGGTAGGGGGTGTGCGGCATTGTGGGGGTGCAGCTCCGGTATCTCCTGAGGTGGTAGGGGGTGTGCGGCATTGTGGGGTGCAGCTCCGGTATCTCCTGAGGTGGTAGGGGGTGTGCGGCATTGTGGGGTGCAGCTCCGGTATCTCCTGAGGTGGTAGGGGGTGTGCGGCATTGTAGGGTGCAGCTCCGGTATCTCCTGAGGTGGTAGGGGGTGTGCGGCATTGTGGGGTGCAGCTCCGGTATCTCCTGAGGTGGTAGGGGGTGTGCGGCATTGTGGGGTGCAGCTCCGGTATCTCCTGAGGTGGTAGGGGGTGTGCGGCATTGTGGGGTGCAGCTCCGGTATCTCCTGAGGTGGTAGGGGGTGTGCGGCATTGTTGGGGTGCAGCTCCGGTATCTCCTGAGGTGGTAGGGGGTGTGCGGCATTGTGGGGTGCAGCTCCGGTATCTCCTGAGGTGGTAGGGGGTGTGCGGCATTGTGGGGTGCAGCTCCGGTATCTCCTGAGGTGGTAGGGGGTGTGCGGCATTGTGGGGTGCAGCTCCGGTATCTCCTGAGGTGGTAGGGGGTGTGCGGCATTGTGGGGTGCAGCTCCGGTATCTCCTGAGGTGGTAGGGGGTGTGCGGCATTGTGGGGTGCAGCTCCGGTATCTCCTGAGGTGGTAGAGGGTGTGCGGCATTGTGGGGTGCAGTCCCGGTATCTCCTGAGGTGGTAGAGGGTGTGCGGCATTGTGGGGGTGCAGCTCCGGTATCTCCTGAGGTGGTAGGGGGTGTGCGGCATTGTGGGGTGCAGCTCCGGTATCTCCTGAGGTGGTAGGGGGTGTGCGGCATTGTGGGGTGCAGCTCCGGTATCTCCTGAGGTGGTAAGGGGTGTGCGGCATTGTGGGGTGCAGCTCCGGTATCTCCTGAGGTGGTAGGGGGTGTGCGGCATTGTTGGGGTGCAGCTCCGGTATCTCCTGAGGTGGTAGAGGGTGTGCGGCATTGTGGGGTGCAGTCCCGGTATCTCCTGAGGTGGTAGGGGGTGTGCGGCATTGTTGGGGTGCAGCTCCGGTATCTCCTGAGGTGGTAGAGGGTGTGCGGCATTGTGGGGTGCAGTCCCGGTATCTCCTGAGGTGGTAGGGGGTGTGCGGCATTGTGGGGTGCAGCTCCGGTATCTCCTGAGGTGGTAGGGGGTGTGCGGCATTGTGGGGTGCAGCTCCGGTATCTCCTGAGGTGGTAGGGGGTGTGCGGCATTGTGGGGTGCAGCTCCGGTATCTCCTGAGGTGGTAGAGGGTGTGCGGCATTGTGGGGTGCAGTCCCGGTATCTCCTGAGGTGGTAGAGGGTGTGCGGCATTGTGGGGTGCAGTCCCGGTATCTCCTGAGGTGGTAGGGGGTGTGCGGCATTGTGGGGTGCAGCTCCGGTATCTCCTGAGGTGGTAGGGGGTGTGCGGCATTGTGGGGTGCAGCTCCGGTATCTCCTGAGGTGGTAGGGGGTGTGCGGCATTGTGGGGTGCAGCTCCGGTATCTCCTGAGGTGGTAGAGGGTGTGCGGCATTGTGGGGTGCAGTCCCGGTATCTCCTGAGGTGGTAGGGGGTGTGCGGCATTGTGGGGTGCAGTCCCGGTATCTCCTGTCCACCACAACCTGCCCTTCCTGCCCCCTATCTGCTGGGTGTTGTGGTGCGCCCTGATTTTGTGCCCCCTTGTCTGATCTGTGCCGCCCCGGTGATATATCGGTTGGCGTCCTCTGTCTCCGCTGCAGGGACCCCCCAGAATCTGTACGGTGGTCGGATGACGGAGGAAAGACTCTTTGCTGTCAGAAATGCAACCAGCGAAGCCATCGATCATTTGCACAAAGGCCTGGAGTCCTGCCCGGACCCCGAGAGCCACGCGGAAGACCCCCGGGGACTGAAGGTGACACCCCCCACAGCCGACCTCACATAATCGCCCGCGGGTCATCCATGTACTATCACAGCTTCATATTTCAGGTTCCACTGCTCCTGCACCAAAAACAAGCCCTGGCGTGGCTCCAGTGGAGGGAGACCCAGCGGCCACCGGGAGGGATTCTGGGTAAGAAGCAGCCACGTCTCCACAGATGTGAGCTACCTAATTACTACTACTCACTACATACAGATTTATACAGCCACCACTAGAGGGAACTCACTACATACAGATTTATACAGTCACCACTAGAGGGAGCTCACTACATACAGATTTATACAGCCACCACTAGAGGGAGCTCACTACATACAGATTTATACAGCCACCACTAGAGGGAGCTCACTACATACAGATTTATACAGCCACCACTAGAGGGAACTCACTACATACAGATTTATACAGCCACCACTAGAGGGAGCTCACTACATACAGATTTATACAGCCACCACTAGAGGGAGCTCACTACATACAGATTTATACAGTCACCACTAGAGGGAGCTCACTACATACAGATATATACAGCCACCACTAGAGGGAGGTCACTACATACAGATTTATACAGCCACCACTAGAGGGAACTCACTACATACAGATTTATACAGCCACCACTAGAGGGAACTCACTACATACAGATTTATACAGTCACCACTAGAGGGAGCTCACTACATACAGATTTATACAGCCACCACTAGAGGGAGCTCACTACATACAGATTTATACAGCCACCACTAGAGGGAGCTCACTACATACAGATTTATACAGCCACCACTAGATGAAGCTCACTACATACAGATTTATACAGTCACCACTAGAGGGAGCTCACTACATACAGATTTATACAGCCACCACTAGAGGGAGCTCACTACATACAGATTTATACAGCCACCACTAGAGGGAGATCACTACATACAGATTTATACAGCCACCACTAGAGGGAGCTCACTACATACAGATTTATACAGCCACCACTAGAGGGAGCTCACTACATACAGATTTATACAGCCACCACTAGATGGAGCTCACTACATACAGATTTATACAGCCACCACTAGAGGGAGCTCACTACATACAGATTTATACAGCCACCACTAGAGGGAGCTCACTACATACAGATTTATACAGCCACCACTAGAGTAAGCTCACTACATACAGATTTATACAGCCACCATTAGAGGGAGCTCACTACATACAGATTTATACAGCTACCACTAGAGGGAGCTCACTATATACAGATTTATACAGCCACCACTAGAGGGAACTCGCTACATACAGATATATACAGCCACCACTAGAGGGAGGTCACTACATACAGATTTATACAGCCACCACTAGAGGGAGCTCACTACATACAGATTTATACAGCCACCACTAGAGGGAGCTCACTACATACAGATATATACAGTCACCACTAGAGGGAGGTCACTACATACAGATTTATACAACCACCACTAGAGGGAGCTCACTACATACAGATTTATACAGCCACCACTAGAGGGAGCTCACTACATACAGATTTATACAGCCACCACTAGAGGGAGCTCACTACATACAGATTTATACAACCACCACTAGAGGGAGCTCACTACATACAGATATATACAGCCACCACTAGAGGGAGCTCACTACATACAGATTTATACAGTCACCACTAGAGGGAGCTCACTACATACAGATATATACAGCCACCACTAGAGGGAGCTCACTACATACAGATTTATACAGTCACCACTAGAGGGAGCTCACTACATACAGATTTATACAGCCACCACTAGAGGGAGCTCACTATATACAGATTTATACAGTCACCACTAGAGGGAGCTCACTACATACAGATATATACAGTCACCACTAGAGGGAGCTCACTACATACAGATTTATACAGCTACCACTAGATGAAGCTCACTACATACAGATTTATACAGCCACCACTAGAGGGAGCTCACTACATACAGATTTATACAGTCACCACTAGAGGGAGCTCACTACATACAGATATATACAGTCACCACTAGAGGGAGCTCACTACATACAGATTTATACAGCCACCACTAGAGGGAGCTCACTACATACAGATTTATACAGACACCACTAGAGGGAGCTCACTACATACAGATATATACAGTCACCACTAGAGGGAGCTCACTACATACAGATTTATACAACCACCACTAGAGGGAGCTCACTACATACAGATTTATACAGCCACCACTAGAGGGAGCTCACTACATACAGATTTATACAGCCACCACCAGAGGGAGATCAC
Source organism: Anomaloglossus baeobatrachus (assembly GCF_048569485.1). NCBI lineage: Eukaryota > Metazoa > Chordata > Amphibia > Anura > Aromobatidae > Anomaloglossus > Anomaloglossus baeobatrachus. Next base: position 5,835,462 of record NC_134354.1, on the reverse strand, counting down.
TACATACAGATTTATACAGCCACCACTAGAGGGAGCTCACTACATACAGATTTATACAGCCACCACTAGAGGGAGCTCACTACATACAGATTTATACAGCCACCACTAGAGGGAACTCACTACATACAGATTTATACAGCCACCACTAGAGGGAACTCACTACATACAGATTTATACAGCCACCACTAGAGGGAGCTCACTACATACAGATTTATACAGCCACCACTAGAGGGAGCTCACTACATACAGATTTATACAGCCACCACTAGAGGGATCTCACTACATAGAGATATATACAGCCACCACTAGAGGGATCTCACTACATAGAGATATATACAGCCACCACTAGAGGTAGCTCACTACATACAGATTTATACAGCCACCACTAGAGGAAGCTCACTATATACAGATTTATACAGCCACCACTAGAGGGAGCTCACTACATACAGATTTATACAGTCACCACTAGAGGGAGCTCACTACATACAGATTTATACAACCACCACTAGAGGGAGGTCACTACATACAGGTTTATACAGCCACCACTAGAGGGAGCTCACTACATACAGATATATACAGTCACCACTAGAGGGAGCTCACTACATACAGATTTATACAGCCATCACTAGAGGGAGCTCACTACATACAGATTTATACAGCCACCACTAGAGGGAGCTCACTACATACAGATTTATACAGCCACCACTAGAGTAAGCTCACTACATACAGATTTATACAGCCACCATTAGAGGGAGCTCACTACATACAGATTTATACAGCTACCACTAGAGGGAGCTCACTATATACAGATTTATACAGCCACCACTAGAGGGAACTCGCTACATACAGATATATACAGCCACCACTAGAGGGAGCTCATTACATACAGATTTATACAGCCACCACTAGAGGGAGCTCACTACATACAGATTTATACAGCCACCACTAGAGGGAGCTCACTACATACAGATTTATACAGCCACCACTAGAGGGAGCTCACTACATACAGATTTATACAGCCACCACTAGAGGGAGCTCACTACATACAGATTTATACAGCCACCACTAGAGGGAGCTCACTACACAGATAATACAGCCACCACTAGAGGGAGCTCACTACATACAGATTTATACAGCCACCACTAGGGGGAGCTCACTACATACAGATTTATACAGTCACCACTAGAGGGAACTCACTACATACAGATTTATACAGCCACCACTAGAGGGAGCTCACTACATACAGATTTATACAGTCACCACTAGAGGGAGCTCACTACATACAGATTTATACAGTCACCACTAGAGGGAACTCACTACATACAGATATATACAGCCACCACTAGAGGGAGCTCGCTACATACAGATTTATACAGCCACCACTAGGGGGAGCTCACTACATACAGATTTATACAGCCACCACTAGAGGGAGCTCACTACATACAGATTTATACAGCCACCACTAGGGGGAGCTCACTACATACAGATGTATACAGCCACCACTAGGGGGAGCTCACTACATACAGATTTATACAGCCACCACTAGAGGGAGCTCACTACATACAGATTTATACAGCCACCACTAGAGGGAGCTCACTACATACAGATTTATACAGTCACCACTAGAGGGAGCTCACTACATACAGATTTATACAGTCACCACTAGAGGGAGCTCACTACATACAGATTTATACAGCCACCACTAGAGGGAGCTCACTACATACAGATTTATACAGTCACCACTAGAGGGAGCTCACTACATACAGATTTATACAGTCACCACTAGAGGGAGGTCACTACATACAGATTTATACAGTCACCACTAGAGGGAGCTCACTACATACAGATTTATACAGCCACCACTAGAGGGAGCTCACTACATACAGATTTATACAGCCACCACTAGAGGGAGCTCACTACATACAGATTTATACAGTCACCACTAGAGGGAGCTCACTACATACAGATTTATACAGCCACCACTAGAGGAGCTCACTACATACAGATTTATACAGCCACCACTAGAGGGAGCTCACTACATACAGATTTATACAGTCACCACTAGAGGAGCTCACTACATACAGATTTATACATCCACCACTAGAGGGAGCTCACTATATATAGATTTATACAGCCACCACTAGAGGGAGCTCACTACATACAGATTTATACAGCCACCACTAGAGGGAGCTCACTACATACAGATTTATACAGCCACCACTAGAGGAGCTCACTACATACAGATTTATACAGCCACCACTAGAGGGAGCTCACTACATACAGATTTATACAGCCACCACTAGATGGAGCTCACTACATACAGATTTATACAGCCACCACTAGAGGACGCTCACTAAATACAGATTTATACACCCACCACTAGAGGGAGCTCACTACATACAGATTTATACAGTCACCACTAGAGGGAGCTCACTACATACATATTTATACAGTCACCACTAGAGGGAGCTCACTACATACAGATTTATACAGACACCACTAGACGGAGCTCACTACATACAGATTTATACAGCCACCACTAGAGGGAGCTCACTACATACAGATTTATACAGTCACCACTAGAGGGAGCTCACTACATACAGATTTATACAGACACCACTAGAGGGAGCTCACTACATACAGATTTATACACCCACCACTAGAGGGAGCTCACTACATACAGATTTATACAGCTATTGATGGGGTCCTGTCGGGTGGTTTGGGCAGTATAGCCCAGGGCTCCCGCACCGGCTGATTTTGGGTCTCTTTCTGATCCTTGCCTCTTCAGCGGATGATATGGGGTTGGGGAAGACGCTCACCATGATCGCCCTCATACTGGCCCAGAAACAACGTCAGACGTCTGAGAAGGAAGAGGAGAAGCGGCTGGAGTCCTGGATCTCTAAGTCGGGTAATGATGGGGTTTCCCGCATGTTGCAGACGCTGATGCCCCTATGTGTATAGCCGGAGGTCACATGACCCTGTGGATGGCGGTCACACAGTCGCTGTGTTTGCAGATTCCACGCTGACGGTCTCTCGCGGGACGCTCATCATCTGCCCGGCGTCCCTTGTTCATCACTGGAAGAAGGAGGTGGAGAAGAGAGTGAGTGATGGCCGGCTGCGGGTCTACCTGTATCATGGAGCCAACCGGGAGAAGGACAGTAAGGCGTGAGTTACTGCGCACACGGGGCTGTGTCCATGTCCTGCCAGAGATCATGGGCCGCACCGAACAGCGTCCCTGAGGGTCTCCAGTGTAGGGAACGTGCGGGCCGGTCACTGGCATCCATGCCCTCACTATGCAGGACCCCTGCACTATCTGCGGCCGGCCATTGTCCTGCCCAGGAGCCCAGGGCCGCTGCAGCATCTGAGGCCGGCCATTGTCCTGCTCCAGGAGCCCAGGGCCGCTGCAGCATCTGAGGCCGGCCATTGTCCTGCTCCAGGAGCCCAGGGACGCTGCAGCATCTGAGGCCGGCCATTGTCCTGCTCCAGGAGCCCAGGGACGCTGCAGCATCTGAGGCCGGACATTGTCCTGCTCCAGTAGCCCAGGGCCGCTGCAGCATCTGAGGCCGGCTATTGTCCTGCTCCAGGAGCCCGGGGCCGCAGCACCAAGAGCCCAGGGCCCCCACACCATCTGAGGCCGGACATTGTCCTGCTCCAGTAGCCCAGGGCCCCCACACCATCTGAGGCCGGCCATTGTCCTGCTCCAGTAGCCCAGGGACGCTGCAGCATCTGAGGCCGGCCATTGTCCTGCTCCAGGAGCCCGAGGACGCTGCAGCATCTGAGGCCGGCCATTGTCCTGCTCCAGGAGCCCAGGGCCGCTGCACCAGTGTAAGGATAGACTCTGGCTCCAAGCATTTATTTCAGTAGATATCAGTAGTCGGGGCATCTCTGGCGTCGTGAATCGTGTGTCACTTTATTGACATAACTGTGCACCGTTTGACAGAATTTGCCTGCACATGCCTCTAAGTTGCGGCGTTCTTCCGCCCGTGACTCTGGGTGGTGATGTTCTCCTGCCTGTGACTCTGGGTGGTGGTGTTCTCCTGCCTGTGACTCTGGGTGGTGGTGTTCTCCTGCCTGTGACTCTGGGTGGTGATGTTCTCCTGCCTGTGACTCTGGGTGGTGGTGTTCTCCTGCCTGTGACTCTGGGTGGTGGTGTTCTCCTGCCTGTGACTCTGGGTGGTGGTGTTCTCCTGCCTGTGACTCTGGGTGGTGATGTTCTCCTGCCTGTGACTCTGGGTGGTGATGTTCTCCTGCCTGTGACTCTGGGTGGTGATGTTCTCCTGCCTGTGACTCTGGGTGGTGGTGTTCTCCTGCCTGTGACTCTGGGTGGTGATGTTCTCCTGCCTGTGACTCTGGGTGGTGGTGTTCTCCTGCCCGTGACTCTGGGTGGTGATGTTCTCCTGCCTGTGACTCTGGGTGGTGATGTTCTCCTGCCTGTGACTCTGGGTGGTGGTGTTCTCCTGCCTGTGACTCTGGGTGGTGATGTTCTTCCGCCCGTGACTCTGGGTGGTGATGTTCTCCTGCCTGTGACTCTGGGTGGTGGTGTTCTCCTGCCTGTGACTCTGGGTGGTGATGTTCTTCCGCCCGTGACTCTGGGTGGTGGTGTTCTCCTGCCCGTGACTCTGGGTGGTGATGTTCTTCCGCCCGTGACTCTGGGTGGTGGTGTTCTCCTGCCCGTGACTCTGGGTGGTGGTGTTCTCCTGCCTGTGACTCTGGGTGGTGATGTTCTTCCGCCCGTGACTCTGGGTGGTGGTGGTGTTTTCCTGCCTGTGACTCTGGGTGGTGTTCTCCTGCCTGTGACTCTGGGTGGTGGTGTTCTCCTGCCTGTGACTCTGGGTGGTGGTGTTCTCCTGCCTGTGACTCTGGGTGGTGTTCTCCTGCCTGTGACTCTGGGTGGTGGTGGTGTTCTCCTGCCTGTGACTCTGGGTGGTGGTGGTGTTCTCCTGCCTGTGACTCTGGGTGGTGGTGTTCTCCTGCCTGTGACTCTGGGTGGTGGTGGTGTTCTCCTGCCTGTGACTCTGGGTGGTGGTGGTGTTCTCCTGCCTGTGACTCTGGGTGGTGGTGGTGTTCTCCTGCCTGTGACTCTGGGTGGTGGTGGTGTTCTCCTGCCTGTGACTCTGGGTGGTGGTGGTGTTCTCCTGCCTGTGACTCTGGGTGGTGGTGTTCTCCTGCCTGTGACTCTGGGTGGTGGCGTTCCCCCGCCTGTGACTCTGGGTGGTGGTGTTCTCCTGCCTGTGACTCTGGGTGGTGGTGTTCTCCTGCCTGTGACTCTGGGTTGTGTTCTTCCGCCCGTGACTCTGGGTGGTGGTGGTGTTCTCCTGCCTGTGACTCTGGGTGGTGGTGGTGTTCTCCTGCCTGTGACTCTGGGTGGTGGTGTTCTCCTGCCTGTGACTCTGGGTGGTGGTGTTCTCCTGCCTGTGACTCTGGGTGGTGTTCTCCTGCCTGTGACTCTGGGTGGTGGCGTTCCCCCGCCTGTGACTCTGGGTGGTGGTGTTCTCCTGCCTGTGACTCTGGGTGGTGGTGTTCTCCTGCCTGTGACTCTGGGTGGTGTTCTCCTGCCTGTGACTCTGGGTGGTGGTGTTCTCCTGCCTGTGACTCTGGGTGGTGGTGTTCTCCTGCCTGTGACTCTGGGTGGTGATGTTCTCCTGCCTGTGACTCTGGGTGGTGGTGTTCTCCTGCCTGTGACTCTGGGTGGTGGTGTTCTCCTGCCTGTGACTCTGGGTGGTGATGTTCTCCTGCCTGTGACTCTGGGTGGTGGTGTTCTCCTGCCTGTGACTCTGGGTGGTGATGTTCTCCTGCCTGTGACTCTGGGTGGTGGCGTTCCCTCGCCCGTGACTCTGGGTGGTGATGTTCTCCTGCCTGTGACTCTGGGTGGTGATGTTCTCCTGCCTGTGACTCTGGGTGGTGGTGTTCTCCTGCCTGTGACTCTGGGTGGTGATGTTCTTCCGCCCGTGACTCTGGGTGGTGGTGTTCTCCTGCCCGTGACTCTGGGTGGTGATGTTCTTCCGCCCGTGACTCTGGGTGGTGGTGTTCTCCTGCCCGTGACTCTGGGTGGTGGTGTTCTCCTGCCTGTGACTCTGGGTGGTGATGTTCTTCCGCCCGTGACTCTGGGTGGTGGTGTTCTCCTGCCCGTGACTCTGGGTGGTGATGTTCTTCCGCCCGTGACTCTGGGTGGTGGTGTTCTCCTGCCCGTGACTCTGGGTGGTGGTGTTCTCCTGCCTGTGACTCTGGGTGGTGGTGTTCTTCCGCCCGTGACTCTGGGTGGTGGTGGTGTTTTCCTGCCTGTGACTCTGGGTGGTGGTCTCCTGCCTGTGACTCTGGGTGGTGGTGTTCTCCTGCCTGTGACTCTGGGTGGTGGTGTTCCCTCGCCCGTGACTCTGGGTGGTGCACTGCTCTGTGTATACTCGTGGTGGTGCTGCTATCTTCCTGTATTAGATGCTAGATGGCGGCACTGCTCTGTGTATACCCATGGTGGTGCTGCTATCTTCCTGTAGACACTAGATGGCGGCACTGCTCTGTGTATACCCGTGGTGGTGCTGCTATCTTCCTGTAGACACTAGATGGCGGCACTGCTCTGTGTATACCCGTGGTGGTGCTGCTATCTTCCTGTAGACACTAGATGGCGGCACTGCTCTGTGTATACTCGTGGTGCTGCTGCTATCTTCCTGTAGACACTAGATGGCGGCACTGCTCTGTGTATACTCGTGGTGGTGCTGCTATCTTCCTGTAGACACTAGATGGCGGCACTGCTCTGTGTATACTCGTGGTGGTGCTGCTATCTTCCTGTAGACATTAGATGGCGGCACTGCTCTGTGTATACTCGTGGTGGTGCTGCTATCTTCCTGTAGACACTAGATGGCGGCACTGCTCTGTGTATACCCGTGGTGGTGCTGCTATCTTCCTGTAGACACTAGATGGCGGCACTGCTCTGTCTATACTCGTGGTGCTGCTGCTATCTTCCTGTAGACACTAGATGGCGGCACTGCTCTGTGTATACTCGTGGTGGTGCTGCTATCTTCCTGTAGACACTAGATGGCGGCACTGCTCTGTGTATACTCGTGGTGGTGCTGCTATCTTCCTGTAGACACTAGATGGCGGCACTGCTCTGTGTATACTCGTGGTGGTGCTGCTATCTTCCTGTAGACACTAGATGGCGGCACTGCTCTGTGTATACCAGTGGTGCTGCTGCTATCTTCCTGTATACACTAGATGGCAGCACTGCTCTGTGTATACCCGTGGTGCTGCTGCTATCTTCCTGTATTAGATGCTAGATGGCGGCACTGCTCTGTGTATACCCGTGGTGCTGCTGCTATCTTCCTGTATACACTAGATGGCAGCACTGCTCTGTGTATACCCGTGGTGCTGCTGCTATCTTCCTGTATTAGATGCTAGATGGCGGCACTGCTCTGTGTATACCCGTGGTGGTGCTGCTATCTTCCTGTAGACACTAGATGGCGGCACTGCTCTGTGTATACCCGTGGTGCTGCTGCTATCTTCCTGTAGACACTAGATGGCGGCACTGCTGTGTGTATACTCGTGGTGGTGCTGCTATCTTCCTGTAGACACTAGATGGCGGCACTGCTCTGTGTATACTCGTGGTGGTGCTGCTATCTTCCTGTATTAGATGCTAGATGGCGGCACTGCTCTGTGTATACCCGTGGTGGTGCTGCTATCTTCCTGTAGACACTAGATGGCGGCACTGCTCTGTGTATACTCGTGGTGGTGCTGCTATCTTCCTGTAGACACTAGATGGCGGCACTGCTCTGTCTATACTCGTGGTGGTGCTGCTATCTTCCTGTAGACACTAGATGGCGGCACTGCTCTGTGTATACCCGTGGTGGTGCCGCTATCTTCCTGTAGACACTAGATGGCGGCACTGCTCTGTGTATACCCGTGGTGGTGCTGCTATCTTCCTGTAGACACTAGATGGCGGCACTCCTCTGTGTATACCCGTGGTGGTGCTGCTATCTTCCTGTAGACACTAGATGGTGGCACTGCTCTGTGTATACTCGTGGTGCTGCTGCTATCTTCCTGTAGACAGTAGATGGTGGCACTGCTCTGTGTATACCCGTGGTGGTGCTGCTATCTTCCTGTAGACACTAGATGGCGGCACTGCTCTGTGTATACTCGTGGTGGTGCTGATATCTTCCTGTAGACACTAGATGGCGGCACTGCTCTGTGTATACTCGTGGTGCTGCTGCTATCTTCCTGTAGACACTAGATGGTGGCACTGCTCTGTGTATACTCGTGGTTGTGCTGCTATCTTCCTGTAGACACTAGATGGCGGCAATGCTCTGTGTATACCAGTGGTGGTGCTGCTATCTTCCTGTAGACACTAGATGGCGGCACTGCTCTGTGTATACCCGTGGTGGTGCTGCTATCTTCCTGTAGACACTAGATGGCGGCACTGCTCTGTGTATACCCGTGGTGGTGATATCTTCCTGTAGACACTAGATGGCGGCACTGCTCTGTGTATACTCGTGGTGGTGCTGCTATCTTCCTGTAGACACTAGATGGTGGCACTGCTCTGTGTATACCCGTGGTGCTGCTGCTATCTTCCTGTAGACACTAGATGGCGGCACTGCTCTGTGTATACCCGTGGTGGTGCTGCTATCTTCCTGTAGACACTAGATGGCGGCACTGCTCTGTGTATACCCGTGGTGGTGCTGCTATCTTCCTGTAGACACTAGATGGCGGCACTGCTCTGTGTATACCCGTGGTGGTGCTGCTATCTTCCTGTAGACACTAGATGGCGGCACTGCTCTGTGTATACCCGTGGTGGTGCTGCTATCTTCCTGTAGACACTAGATGGCGGCACTGCTCTGTGTATACCCGTGGTGGTGCTGCTATCTTCCTGTAGACACTAGATGGCGGCACTCCTCTGTGTATACCCGTGGTGGTGCTGCTATCTTCCTGTAGACACTAGATGGTGGCACTGCTCTGTGTATACTCGTGGTGCTGCTGCTATCTTCCTGTAGACAGTAGATGGTGGCACTGCTCTGTGTATACCCGTGGTGGTGCTGCTATCTTCCTGTAGACACTAGATGGCGGCACTGCTCTGTGTATACTCGTGGTGGTGCTGATATCTTCCTGTAGACACTAGATGGCGGCACTGCTCTGTGTATACCCGTGGTGGTGCTGCTATCTTCCTGTAGACACTAGATGGCGGCAATGCTCTGTGTGTACCCGTGGTGGTGATATCTTCCTGTAGACACTAGATGGCGGCACTGCTCTGTGTATACTCGTGGTGGTGCTGCTATCTTCCTGTAGACACTAGATGGTGGCACTGCTCTGTGTATACCCGTGGTGCTGCTGCTATCTTCCTGTAGACACTAGATGGCGGCACTGCTCTGTGTATACCCGTGGTGGTGCTGCTATCTTCCTGTAGACACTAGATGGCGGCACTGCTCTGTGTATACCCGTGGTGGTGCTGCTATCTTCCTGTAGACACTAGATGGTGGCACTGCTCTGTGTATACCCGTGGTGGTGCTGCTATCTTCCTGTAGACACTAGATGGCGGCAATGCTCTGTGTGTACCCGTGGTGGTGATATCTTCCTGTAGACACTAGATGGCGGCACTGCTCTGTGTATACTCGTGGTGGTGCTGCTATCTTCCTGTAGACACTAGATGGTGGCACTGCTCTGTGTATACCCGTGGTGCTGCTGCTATCTTCCTGTAGACACTAGATGGCGGCACTGCTCTGTGTATACCCGTGGTGGTGCTGCTATCTTCCTGTAGACACTAGATGGCGGCACTGCTCTGTGTATACCCGTGGTGGTGCTGCTATCTTCCTGTAGACACTAGATGGCGGCACTGCTCTGTGTATACCCGTGGTGGTGCTGCTATCTTCCTGTATACACTAGATGGCGGCACTGCTCTGTGTATACTCGTGGTGGTGCTGCTATCTTCCTGTAGACACTAGATGGCGGCACTGCTCTGTGTATACCCATGGTGGTGCTGCTATCTTCCTGTAGACACTAGATGGTGGCACTGCTCTGTGTATACCCGTGGTGGTGCTGCTATCTTCCTGTAGACACTAGATGGCGGCACTGCTCTGTGTATACCCGTGGTGGTGCTGCTATCTTCCTGTAGACACTAGATGGCGGCACTGCTCTGTGTATACCCGTGGTGGTGCTGCTATCTTCCTGTAGACACTAGATGGCGGCACTGCTCTGTGTATACTCGTGGTGCTGCTATCTTCCTGTAGACACTAGATGGCGGCACTGCTCTGTGTATACCCGTGGTGGTGCCGCTATCTTCCTGTAGACACTAGATGGCGGCACTGCTCTGTGTATACCCGTGGTGGTGCTGCTATCTTCCTGTAGACACTAGATGGTGGCACTGCTCTGTGTATACTCGTGGTGGTGCTGCTATCTTCCTGTAGACACTAGATGGCGGCACTGCTCTGTGTATACCCGTGGTGGTACTGCTATCTTCCTGTAGACACTAGATGGTGGCACTGCTCTGTGTATACCCGTGGTGGTGCTGCTATGTTCCTGTAGACACTAGATGGCGGCACTGCTCTGTGTATACCCGTGGTGGTGCTGCTATCTTCCTGTAGACACTAGATGGTGGCACTGCTCTGTGTATACCCGTGGTGGTGCTGCTATCTTCCTGTAGACACTAGATGGCGGCACTGCTCTGTGTATACTCGTGGTGGTGCTGCTATCTTCCTGTAGACACTAGATGGCGGCACTGCTCTGTGTATACTCGTGGTGGTGCTGCTATCTTCCTGTAGACACTAGATGGCGGCACTGCTCTGTGTATACTCGTGGTGGTGCTGCTATCTTCCTGTAGACACTAGATGGCGGCACTGCTCTGTGTATACCCGTGGTGCTGCTGCTATCTTCCTGTAGACACTAGATGGCGGCACTGCTCTGTGTATACCAGTGGTGGTGCTGCTATCTTCCTGTAGACACTAGATGGCGGCACTGCTCTGTGTATACCCGTGGTGGTGCTGCTATCTTCCTGTAGACACTAGATGGCGGCACTGCTCTGTGTATACTCGTGGTGGTGCTGCTATGTTCCTGTATTAGATGCTAGATGGCGGCACTGCTCTGTGTATACCAGTGGTGGTGCCGCTATCTTCCTGTAGACACTAGATGGCGGCACTGCTCTGTGTATACCCGTGGTGGTGCTGCTATCTTCCTGTAGACACTAGATGGCGGCACTGCTCTGTGTATACCCGTGGTGCTGCTGCTATCTTCCTGTAGACACTAGATGGCGGCACTGCTCTGTGTATACCAGTGGTGCTGCTGCTATCTTCCTGTAGACACTAGATGGCGGCACTGCTCTGTGTATACCCGTGGTGGTGCTGCTATCTTCCTGTAGACACTAGATGGCGGCACTGCTCTGTGTATACCCGTGGTGGTGCTGCTATCTTCCTGTAGACACTAGATGGCGGCACTGCTCTGTGTATACCCGTGGTGCTGCTGCTATCTTCCTGTAGACACTAGATGGCGGCACTGCTCTGTGTATACCAGTGGTGCTGCTGCTATCTTCCTGTAGACACTAGATGGCGGCACTGCTCTGTGTATACCCGTGGTGGTGCTGCTATCTTCCTGTAGACACTAGATGGCGGCACTGCTCTGTGTATACTCGTGGTGGTGCTGCTGTCTTCCTGTATTAGATGCTAGATGGCGGCACTGCTCTGTGTATACCCGTGGTGGTGCTGCTATCTTCCTGTAGACACTAGATGGCGGCACTGCTCTGTGTATACTCGTGGTGGTGCTGCTATCTTCCTGTAGACACTAGATGGCGGCACTGCTCTGTGTATACTCGTGGTGGTGCTGCTATCTTCCTGTAGACACTAGATGGCGGCACTGCTCTGTGTATACCCGTGGTGGTGCTGCTATCTTCCTGTATACACTAGATGGCGGCACTGCTCTGTGTATACTCGTGGTGGTGCTGCTATCTTCCTGTAGACACTAGATGGCGGCACTGCTCTGTGTATACCCGTGGTGGTGCTGCTATCTTCCTGTAGACACTAGATGGTGGCACTGCTCTGTGTATACTCGTGGTGGTGCTGCTATCTTCCTGTAGACACTAGATGGCGGCACTGCTCTGTGTATACTCGTGGTGGTGCTGCTATCTTCCTGTAGACACTAGATGGCGGCACTGCTCTTGTGTATACCCGTGGTGGTGCTGCTATCTTCCTGTAGACACTAGATGGCAGCACTGCTCTGTGTATACCCGTGGTGGTGCTGCTATCTTCCTGTAGACACTAGATGGCGGCACTGCTCTGTGTATACTCGTGGTGGTGCTGCTATCTTCCTGTAGATACTAGATGGCGGCACTGCTCTGTGTATACCCGTGGTGGTGCTGCTATCTTCCTGTATTAGATGCTAGATGGCGGCACTGCTCTGTGTATACTCGTGGTGCTGCTGCTATCTTCCTGTAGACACTAGATGGCGGCACTGCTCTGTGTATACCCGTGGTGCTGCTGCTATCTTCCTGTAGACACTAGATGGTGGCACTGCTCTGTGTATACCCGTGGTGGTGCTGCTATCTTCCTGTAGACACTAGATGGCGGCACTGCTCTGTGTATACCAGTGGTGGTGCTGCTATCTTCCTGTAGACACTAGATGGCGGCACTGCTCTGTGTATACCCGTGGTGGTGCTGCTATCTTCCTGTAGACACTAGATGGCGGCACTGCTCTGTGTATACCCGTGGTGGTGCTGCTATCTTCCTGTAGACACTAGATGGTGGCACTGCTCTGTGTGTACCCGTGGTGGTGCTGCTATCTTCCTGTAGACACTAGATGGCGGCACTGCTCTGTGTATACCCGTGGTGGTGCTGCTATCTTCCTGTATTAGATGCTAGATGGCGGCACTGCTCTGTGTATACCCGTGGTGGTGCTGCTATCTTCCTGTAGACACTAGATGGTGGCACTGCTCTGTGTATACCCGTGGTGGTGCTGCTATCTTCCTGTATTAGATGCTAGATGGCGGCACTGCTCTGTGTATACCAGTGGTGGTGCTGCTATGTTCCTGTAGACACTAGATGGCGGCACTGCTCTGTGTATACTCGTGGTGGTGCTGCTATGTTCCTGTAGACACTGGATGGCGGCACTGCTCTGTGTATACCCGTGGTGGTGCTGCTATCTTCCTGTAGACACTAGATGGCGGCACTGCTCTGTGTATACCCGTGGTGGTGCTGCTATCTTCCTGTAGACACTAGATGGCGGCACTGCTCTGTGTATACCCGTGGTGCTGCTGCTATCTTCCTGTAGACACTAGATGGCGGCACTGCTCTGTGTATACCCGTGGTGGTGCTGCTATCTTCCTGTAGACACTAGATGGCGGCACTGCTCTGTATATACCAGTGGTGCTGCTGCTATCTTCCTGTAGACACTAGATGGCGGCACTGCTCTGTGTATACTCGTGGTGGTGCTGCTATCTTCCTGTATTAGATGCTAGATGGCGGCACTGCTCTGTGTATACTCGTGGTGGTGCTGCTATCTTCCTGTAGACACTAGATGGCGGCACTGCTCTGTGTATACTCGTGGTGGTGCTGCTATCTTCCTGTAGACACTAGATGGCGGCACTGCTCTGTGTATACCAGTGGTGGTGCTGCTATCTTCCTGTAGACACTAGATGGCGGCACTGCTCTGTGTATACTCGTGGTGGTGCTGCTATCTTCCTGTAGACACTAGATGGCGGCACTGCTCTGTGTATACCCGTGGTGGTGCTGCTATCTTCCTGTAGACACTAGATGGCGGCACTGCTCTGTGTATACCCGTGGTGGTGCTGCTATCTTCCTGTAGACACTAGATGGCGGCACTGCTCTGTGTATACCCGTGGTGGTGCTGCTATCTTCCTGTAGACACTAGATGGCGGCACTGCTCTGTGTGTACCCGTGGTGGTGCTGCTATGTTCCTGTAGACACTAGATGGCGGCACTGCTCTGTGTATACCAGTGGTGGTGCTGCTATGTTCCTGTAGACACTAGATGGCGGCACTGCTCTGTGTATACCCGTGGTGCTGCTGCTATCTTCCTGTAGACACTAGATGGCGGCACTGCTCTGTGTATACCCGTGGTGGTGCTGCTATCTTCCTGTATTAGATGCTAGATAGCGGCACTGCTCTGTGTATACCCGTGGTGCTGCTGCTATCTTCCTGTAGACACTAGATGGCGGCACTGCTGTGTGTATACCCGTGGTGGTGCTGCTATCTTCCTGTAGACACTAGATGGTGGCACTGCTCTGTGTGTACCCGTGGTGGTGCTGCTATCTTCCTGTAGACACTAGATGGCGGCACTGCTCTGTGTATACTCGTGGTGGTGCTGCTATCTTCCTGTAGACACTAGATGGCGGCACTGCTCTTGTGTATACCCGTGGTGGTGCTGCTATCTTCCTGTAGACACTAGATGGCGGCACTGCTCTGTGTATACTCGTGGTGGTGCTGCTATCTTCCTGTAGACACTAGATGGCGGCACTGCTCTGTGTATACTCGTGGTGCTGCTGCTATCTTCCTGTAGACACTAGATGGTGGCACTGCTCTGTGTATACCCGTGGTGGTGCTGCTATCTTCCTGTAGACACTAGATGGCGGCACTGCTCTGTGTATACTCGTGGTGCTGCTGCTATCTTCCTGTAGACACTAGATGGTGGCACTGCTCTGTGTATACCCGTGGTGGTGCTGCTATCTTCCTGTAGACACTAGATGGCGGCACTGCTCTGTGTATACCAGTGGTGGTGCTGCTATCTTCCTGTAGACACTAGATGGCGGCACTGCTCTGTGTATACCCGTGGTGGTGCTGCTATCTTCCTGTAGACACTAGATGGTGGCACTGCTCTGTGTATACCCGTGGTGGTGCTGCTATCTTCCTGTAGACACTAGATGGCGGCACTGCTCTGTGTATACCCGTGGTGGTGCTGCTATCTTCCTGTATTAGATGCTAGATGGCGGCACTGCTCTGTGTATACCCGTGGTGGTGCTGCTATCTTCCTGTAGACACTAGATGGCGGCACTGCTCTGTGTATACCCGTGGTGGTGCTGCTATCTTCCTGTAGACACTAGATGGTGGCACTGCTCTGTGTATACCCGTGGTGCTGCTGCTATCTTCCTGTAGACACTAGATGGTGGCACTGCTCTGTGTATACCCGTGGTGGTGCTGCTATCTTCCTGTATTAGATGCTAGATGGCGGCACTGCTCTGTGTATACCCGTGGTGGTGCTGCTATCTTCCTGTATTAGATGCTAGATGGCGGCACTGCTCTGTGTATACTCGTGGTGGTGCTGCTATGTTCCTGTAGACACTAGATGGCGGCACTGCTCTGTGTATACCCGTGGTGCTGCTGCTATCTTCCTGTAGACACTAGATGGCGGCACTGCTCTGTATATACCAGTGGTGCTGCTGCTATCTTCCTGTAGACACTAGATGGCGGCACTGCTCTGTGTATACTCGTGGTGGTGCTGCTATCTTCCTGTATTAGATGCTAGATGGCGGCACTGCTCTGTGTATACCCGTGGTGGTGCTGCTATCTTCCTGTATTAGATGCTACATGGCGGCACTGCTCTGTGTATACTCGTGGTGGTGCTGCTATCTTCCTGTAGACACTAGATGGCGGCACTGCTCTGTGTATACTCGTGGTGGTGCTGCTATCTTCCTGTAGACACTAGATGGCGGCACTGCTCTGTGTATACCCGTGGTGGTGCTGCTATCTTCCTGTAGACACTAGATGGCGGCACTGCTCTGTGTATACTCGTGGTGGTGCTGCTATCTTCCTGTAGACACTAGATGGCGGCACTGCTCTGTGTATACCCGTGGTGGTGCTGCTATCTTCCTGTAGACACTAGATGGCGGCACTGCTCTGTGTATACCCGTGGTGGTGCTGCTATCTTCCTGTAGACACTAGATGGCGGCACTGCTCTGTGTATACCCGTGGTGGTGCTGCTATCTTCCTGTAGACACTAGATGGCGGCACTGCTCTGTGTATACCCGTGGTGCTGCTGCTATCTTCCTGTATTAGATGCTAGATGGCGGCACTGCTCTGTGTATACCCGTGGTGGTGCTGCTATCTTCCTGTAGACACTAGATGGCGGCACTGCTCTGTGTATACCAGTGGTGGTGCTGCTATGTTCCTGTAGACACTAGATGGCGGCACTGCTCTGTGTATACCCGTGGTGCTGCTGCTATCTTCCTGTAGACACTAGATGGCGGCACTGCTCTGTGTATACCCGTGGTGGTGCTGCTATCTTCCTGTATTAGATGCTAGATGGCGGCACTGCTCTGTGTATACCCGTGGTGCTGCTGCTATCTTCCTGTAGACACTAGATGGCGGCACTGCTGTGTGTATACCCGTGGTGGTGCTGCTATCTTCCTGTAGACACTAGATGGTGGCACTGCTCTGTGTGTACCCGTGGTGGTGCTGCTATCTTCCTGTAGACACTAGATGGCGGCACTGCTCTGTGTATACTCGTGGTGCTGCTGCTATCTTCCTGTAGACACTAGATGGCGGCACTGCTCTGTGTATACTCGTGGTGGTGCTGCTATCTTCCTGTAGACACTAGATGGCGGCACTGCTCTGTGTATACTCGTGGTGGTGCTGCTATCTTCCTGTAGACATTAGATGGCGGCACTGCTCTGTGTATACCCGTGGTGGTGCTGCTATCTTCCTGTATACACTAGATGGCGGCACTGCTCTGTGTATACTCGTGGTGCTGCTGCTATCTTCCTGTAGACACTAGATGGCGGCACTGCTCTGTGTGTACCCGTGGTGGTGCTGCTATCTTCCTGTAGACACTAGATGGCGGCACTGCTCTGTGTATACCCGTGGTGGTGCTGCTATCTTCCTGTAGACACTAGATGGCGGCACTGCTCTGTCTATACTCGTGGTGCTGCTGCTATCTTCCTGTAGACACTAGATGGCGGCACTGCTCTGTGTATACCCGTGGTGGTGCTGCTATCTTCCTGTAGACACTAGATGGCGGCACTGCTCTGTGTATACCCGTGGTGGTGCTGATATCTTCCTGTAGACACTAGATGGCGGCACTGCTCTGTGTATACCCGTGGTGCTGCTATCTTCCTGTAGACACTAGATGGCGGCACTGCTCTGTGTATACTCGTGGTGGTGCTGCTATCTTCCTGTAGACACTAGATGGCGGCACTGCTGTGTGTATACCCGTGGTGGTGCTGCTATCTTCCTGTAGACACTAGATGGCGGCACTGCTCTGTGTATACTCGTGGTGGTGCTGCTATCTTCCTGTAGACACTAGATGGCGGCACTGCTCTGTGTATACTCGTGGTGGTGCTGCTATCTTCCTGTAGACACTAGATGGCGGCACTGCTCTGTGTATACTCGTGGTGGTGCTGCTATCTTCCTGTAGACACTAGATGGCGGCACTGCTCTGTGTATACTCGTGGTGGTGCTGCTATCTTCCTGTAGACACTAGATGGTGGCACTGCTCTGTGTATACTCGTGGTGGTGCTGCTATCTTCCTGTAGACACTAGATGGCGGCACTGCTGTGTGTATACTCGTGGTGCTGCTGCTATCTTCCTGTATTAGATGCTAGATGGCGGCACTGCTCTGTGTATACTCGTGGTGCTGCTGCTATCTTCCTGTATTAGATGCTAGATGGCGGCACTGCTCTGTGTATACCCGTGGTGGTGCTGCTATCTTCCTGTAGACACTAGATGGCGGCACTGCTCTGTGTATACTCGTGGTGGTGCTGATATCTTCCTGTAGACACTAGATGGCGGCACTGCTCTGTGTATACTCGTGGTGGTGCTGATATCTTCCTGTAGACACTAGATGGCGGCACTGCTCTGTGTATACTCGTGGTGCTGCTGCTATCTTCCTGTAGACACTAGATGGTGGCACTGCTCTGTGTATACCCGTGGTGCTGCTGCTATCTTCCTGTAGACACTAGATGGCGGCACTGCTCTGTGTATACTCGTGGTGGTGCTGCTATCTTCCTGTATTAGATGCTAGATGGCGGCACTGCTCTGTGTATACCAGTGGTGCTGCTGCTATCTTCCTGTAGACACTAGATGGCGGCACTGCTCTGTGTATACTCGTGGTGGTGCTGCTATCTTCCTGTAGACACTAGATGGCGGCACTGCTCTGTGTATACTCGTGGTGGTGCTGCTATCTTCCTGTAGACACTAGATGGCGGCACTGCTCTGTGTATACTCGTGGTGGTGCTGCTATCTTCCTGTAGACACTAGATGGCGGCACTGCTCTGTGTATACCAGTGGTGCTGCTGCTATCTTCCTGTAGACACTAGATGGCGGCACTGCTCTGTGTATACTCGTGGTGGTGCTGCTATCTTCCTGTATTAGATGCTAGATGGCGGCACTGCTCTGTGTATACCCGTGGTGGTGCTGCTATCTTCCTGTAGACACTAGATGGCGGCACTGCTCTGTGTATACTCGTGGTGGTGCTGATATCTTCCTGTAGACACTAGATGGCGGCACTGCTCTGTGTATACTCGTGGTGGTGCTGATATCTTCCTGTAGACACTAGATGGCGGCACTGCTCTGTGTATACTCGTGGTGCTGCTGCTATCTTCCTGTAGACACTAGATGGTGGCACTGCTCTGTGTATACCCGTGGTGCTGCTGCTATCTTCCTGTAGACACTAGATGGCGGCACTGCTCTGTGTATACCCGTGGTGGTGCTGCTATCTTCCTGTAGACACTAGATGGCGGCACTGCTCTGTGTATACCCGTGGTGGTGCTGCTATCTTCCTGTAGACACTAGATGGCGGCACTGCTCTGTGTATACCCGTGGTGGTGCTGCTATCTTCCTGTAGACACTAGATGGTGGCACTGCTCTGTGTATACTCGTGGTGGTGCTGCTATCTTCCTGTATTAGATGCTAGATGGCGGCACTGCTCTGTGTATACCCGTGGTGGTGCTGCTATCTTCCTGTAGACACTAGATGGTGGCACTGCTCTGTGTATACCCGTGGTGGTGCTGCTATGTTCCTGTAGACACTAGATGGCGGCACTGCTCTGTGTATATCCGTGGTGGTGCTGCTATCTTCCTGTAGACACTAGATGGTGGCACTGCTCTGTGTATACCCGTGGTGGTGCTGCTATCTTCCTGTAGACACTAGATGGCGACACTGCTCTGTGTATACCCGTGGTGGTGCTGCTATCTTCCTGTAGACACTAGATGGCGGCACTGCTCTGTGTATACTCGTGGTGGTGCTGCTATCTTCCTGTAGACACTAGATGGCGGCACTGCTCTGTGTATACTCGTGGTGGTGCTGCTATCTTCCTGTAGACACTAGATGGCGGCACTGCTCTGTGTATACCCGTGGTGCTGCTGCTATCTTCCTGTAGACACTAGATGGCGGCACTGCTCTGTGTATACCCGTGGTGGTGCTGCTATCTTCCTGTAGACACTAGATGGCGGCACTGCTCTGTGTATACCCGTGGTGGTGCTGCTATCTTCCTGTAGACACTAGATGGCGGCACTGCTCTGTGTATACTCGTGGTGGTGCTGCTATGTTCCTGTATTAGATGCTAGATGGCGGCACTGCTCTGTGTATACTCGTGGTGCTGCTGCTATCTTCCTGTAGACACTAGATGGCGGCACTGCTCTGTGTATACTCGTGGTGGTGCTGCTATCTTCCTGTAGACACTAGATGGCGGCACTGCTGTGTGTATACCCGTGGTGGTGCTGCTATCTTCCTGTAGACACTAGATGGCGGCACTGCTCTGTGTATACCCGTGGTGGTGCTGCTATCTTCCTGTATTAGATGCTAGATGGCGGCACTGCTCTGTGTATACCCGTGGTGGTGCTGCTATCTTCCTGTAGACACTAGATGGCGGCACTGCTCTGTGTATACCCGTGGTGGTACTGCTATCTTCCTGTAGACACTAGATGGCGGCACTGCTCTGTGTATACCAGTGGTGGTGCTGCTATCTTCCTGTAGACACTAGATGGCGGCACTGCTCTGTGTGTACTCGTGGTGGTGCTGCTATCTTCCTGTAGACACTAGATGGCGGCACTGCTCTGTGTATACTCGTGGTGGTACTGCTATCTTCCTGTAGACACTAGATGGTGGCACTGCTCTGTGTATACCCATGGTGGTGCTGCTATCTTCCTGTAGACACTAGATGGCGGCACTGCTCTGTGTATACTCGTGGTGCTGCTGCTATCTTCCTGTAGACACTAGATGGCGGCACTGCTCTGTGTATACTCGTGGTGGTGCTGCTATCTTCCTGTAGACACTAGATGGCAGCACTGCTCTGTGTATACCCGTGGTGGTGCTGCTATCTTCCTGTAGACACTAGATGGCGGCACTGCTCTGTGTATACCCGTGGTGGTGCCGCTATCTTCCTGTAGACACTAGATGGCGGCACTGCTCTGTGTATACTCGTGGTGGTGCCGCTATCTTCCTGTAGACACTAGATGGCGGCACTGCTCTGTGTATACCCGTGGTGGTGCTGCTATCTTCCTTTATACACTAGATGGCGGCACTGCTCTGTGTATACCCGTGGTGGTGCTGCTATCTTCCTGTAGACACTAGATGGCGGCACTGCTCTGTGTATACTCGTGGTGGTGCTGCTATCTTCCTGTAGACACTAGATGGCGGCACTGCTCTGTGTATACTCGTGGTGGTGCTGCTATCTTCCTGTATTAGATGCTAGATGGCGGCACTGCTCTGTGTATACCCGTGGTGGTGCTGCTATCTTCCTGTAGACACTAGATGGCGGCACTGCTCTGTGTATACCCGTGGTGGTGCTGCTATCTTCCTGTAGACACTAGATGGCGGCACTGCTCTGTGTATACTCGTGGTGGTGCTGCTATCTTCCTGTAGACACTAGATGGCGGCACTGCTCTGTGTATACCCGTGGTGGTGCTGCTATCTTCCTGTAGATACTAGATGGCGGCACTGCTCTGTGTATACTCGTGCTGGTGCTGCTATCTTCCTGTATTAGATGCTAGATGGCGGCACTGCTCTGTGTATACCCGTGGTGGTGCTGCTATCTTCCTGTAGACACTAGATGGCGGCACTGCTCTGTGTATACCCGTGGTGCTGCTGCTATCTTCCTGTAGACACTAGATGGCGGCACTGCTCTGTGTATACCCGTGGTGGTGCTGCTATCTTCCTGTAGACACTAGATGGCGGCACTGCTCTGTGTATACCCGTGGTGGTGCTGCTATCTTCCTGTAGACACTAGATGGCGGCACTGCTCTGTGTATACCCGTGGTGCTGCTGCTATCTTCCTGTAGACACTAGATGGTGGCACTGCTCTGTGTATACCCGTGGTGGTGCTGCTATCTTCCTGTAGACACTAGATGGCGGCACTGCTCTGTGTATACCAGTGGTGGTGCTGCTATCTTCCTGTAGACACTAGATGGCGGCACTGCTCTGTGTATACCCGTGGTGGTGCTGCTATCTTCCTGTATTAGATGCTAGATGGCGGCACTGCTCTGTGTATACTCGTGGTGGTGCTGCTATCTTCCTGTAGACACTAGATGGCGGCACTGCTCTGTGTATACCCGTGGTGGTGCTGCTATCTTCCTGTAGACACTAGATGGCGGCACTGCTCTGTGTATACCCGTGGTGGTGCTGCTATCTTCCTGTAGACACTAGATGGTGGCACTGCTCTGTGTATACCCGTGGTGGTGCTGCTATCTTCCTGTAGACACTAGATGGCGGCACTGCTCTGTGTATACCCGTGGTGGTGCTGCTATCTTCCTGTAGACACTAGATGGCGGCACTACTCTGTGTATACCCTTGGTGGTGCTGCTATCTTCCTGTAGACACTAGATGGCGGCACTGCTCTGTGTATACTCGTGGTGGTGCTGCTATCTTCCTGTAGACACTAGATGGCGGCACTGCTCTGTGTATACCCGTGGTGGTGCTGCTATCTTCCTGTAGACACTAGATGGCGGCACTGCTCTGTGTATACCCTTGGTGGTGCTGCTATCTTCCTGTAGACACTAGATGGCGGCACTGCTCTGTGTATACTCGTGGTGGTGCTGCTATCTTCCTGTATTAGATGCTAGATGGCGGCACTGCTCTGTGTATACCCGTGGTGGTGCTGCTATCTTCCTGTAGACACTAGATGGCGGCACTGCTCTGTGTATACTCGTGGTGGTGCTGCTATCTTCCTGTAGACACTAGATGGTGGCACTGCTCTGTGTATACCCGTGGTGGTGCTGCTATCTTCCTGTAGACACTAGATGGCGGCACTGCTCTGTGTATGCTCGTGGTGGTGCTGCTATCTTCCTGTAGACACTAGATGGCGGCACTGCTCTGTGTATACCCGTGGTGGTGCTGCTATCTTCCTGTAGACACTAGATGGTGGCACTGCTCTGTGTATACCCGTGGTGGTGCTGCTATCTTCCTGTAGACACTAGATGGCGGCACTGCTCTGTGTATACCCGTGGTGGTGCTGCTATCTTCCTGTATACACTAGATGGCGGCACTGCTCTGTGTATACCCGTGGTGGTGCTGCTATCTTCCTGTAGACACTAGATGGTGGCACTGCTCTGTGTATACCAGTGGTGGTGCTGCTATGTTCCTGTAGACACTAGATGGCGGCACTGCTCTGTGTATACCCGTGGTGGTGCTGCTATCTTCCTGTAGACACTAGATGGCGGCACTGCTCTGTGTATACCCGTGGTGGTGCTGCTATCTTCCTGTATTAGATGCTAGATGGCGGCACTGCTCTGTGTATACTCGTGGTGGTGCTGCTATCTTCCTGTAGACACTAGATGGCGGCACTGCTCTGTGTATACCCGAGGTGCTGCTGCTATCTTCCTGTAGACACTAGATGGCGGCACTGCTCTGTGTATACCCGTGGTGGTGCTGATATCTTCCTGTAGACACTAGATGGCGGCACTGCTCTGTGTATACCCGTGGTGGTGCTGCTATCTTCCTGTAGACACTAGATGGTGGCACTGCTCTGTGTATACCAGTGGTGGTGCTGCTATGTTCCTGTAGACACTAGATGGCGGCACTGCTCTGTGTATACCCGTGGTGCTGCTGCTATCTTCCTGTAGACACTAGATGGCGGCACTGCTCTGTATATACCAGTGGTGGTGCTGTATGTTCCTGTAGACACTAGATGGCGGCACTGCTCTGTATATACTCGTGGTGGTGCTGCTATCTTCCTGTATTAGATGCTAGATGGCGGCACTGCTCTGTGTATACTCGTGGTGGTGCTGCTATCTTCCTGTATTAGATGCTACATGGCGGCACTGCTCTGTGTATACTCGTGGTGGTGCTGCTATCTTCCTGTAGACACTAGATGGCGGCACTGCTCTGTGTATACTCGTGGTGGTGCTGCTATCTTCCTGTAGACACTAGATGGCGGCACTGCTCTGTGTATACCCGTGGTGGTGCTGCTATCTTCCTGTAGACACTAGATGGCGGCACTGCTCTGTGTATACTCGTGGTGGTGCTGCTATCTTCCTGTAGACACTAGATGGCGGCACTGCTCTGTGTATACCCGTGGTGGTGCTGCTATCTTCCTGTAGACACTAGATGGCGGCACTGCTCTGTGTATACCCGTGGTGGTGCTGCTATCTTCCTGTAGACACTAGATGGCGGCACTGCTCTGTGTATACCCGTGGTGGTGCTGCTATCTTCCTGTAGACACTAGATGGCGGCACTGCTCTGTGTGTACCCGTGGTGGTGCTGCTATGTTCCTGTAGACACTAGATGGCGGCACTGCTCTGTGTATACCAGTGGTGGTGCTGCTATGTTCCTGTAGACACTAGATGGCGGCACTGCTCTGTGTATACTCGTGGTGGTGCTGCTATCTTCCTGTAGACACTAGATGGCGGCACTGCTCTGTGTATACCCGTGGTGGTGCTGCTATCTTCCTGTAGACACTAGATGGTGGCACTGCTCTGTGTATACCCGTGGTGGTGCTGCTATCTTCCTGTAGACACTAGATGGCGGCACTGCTCTGTGTATACCCGTGGTGGTGCTGCTATCTTCCTGTAGACACTAGATGGCGGCACTGCTCTGTGTATACTCGTGGTGGTGCTGCTATCTTCCTGTAGACACTAGATGGTGGCACTGCTCTGTGTATACCCGTGGTGGTGCTGCTATCTTCCTGTAGACACTAGATGGCGGCACTGCTCTGTGTATACTCGTGGTGGTGCTGCTATCTTCCTGTAGACACTAGATGGCGGCACTGCTCTGTGTATACCCGTGGTGGTGCTGCTATCTTCCTGTAGACACTAGATGGTGGCACTGCTCTGTGTATACCCGTGGTGGTGCTGCTATCTTCCTGTATACACTAGATGGCGGCACTGCTCTGTGTATACCCGTGGTGGTGCTGCTATCTTCCTGTAGACACTAGATGGTGGCACTGCTCTGTGTATACCAGTGGTGGTGCTGCTATGTTCCTGTAGACACTAGATGGCGGCACTGCTCTGTGTATACCCGTGGTGGTGCTGCTATCTTCCTGTAGACACTAGATGGCGGCACTGCTCTGTGTATACCCGTGGTGGTGCTGCTATCTTCCTGTATTAGATGCTAGATGGCGGCACTGCTCTGTGTATACCCGTGGTGCTGCTGCTATCTTCCTGTAGACACTAGATGGCGGCACTGCTCTGTGTATACCCGTGGTGGTGCTGATATCTTCCTGTAGACACTAGATGGCGGCACTGCTCTGTGTATACCCGTGGTGGTGCTGCTATCTTCCTGTAGACACTAGATGGTGGCACTGCTCTGTGTATACCAGTGGTGGTGCTGCTATGTTCCTGTAGACACTAGATGGCGGCACTGCTCTGTGTATACCCGTGGTGCTGCTGCTATCTTCCTGTAGACACTAGATGGCGGCACTGCTCTGTATATACCAGTGGTGGTGCTGTATGTTCCTGTAGACACTAGATGGCGGCACTGCTCTGTATATACTCGTGGTGGTGCTGCTATCTTCCTGTATTAGATGCTAGATGGCGGCACTGCTCTGTGTATACTCGTGGTGGTGCTGCTATCTTCCTGTATTAGATGCTACATGGCGGCACTGCTCTGTGTATACTCGTGGTGGTGCTGCTATCTTCCTGTAGACACTAGATGGCGGCACTGCTCTGTGTATACTCGTGGTGGTGCTGCTATCTTCCTGTAGACACTAGATGGCGGCACTGCTCTGTGTATACCCGTGGTGGTGCTGCTATCTTCCTGTAGACACTAGATGGCGGCACTGCTCTGTGTATACTCGTGGTGGTGCTGCTATCTTCCTGTAGACACTAGATGGCGGCACTGCTCTGTGTATACCCGTGGTGGTGCTGCTATCTTCCTGTAGACACTAGATGGCGGCACTGCTCTGTGTATACCCGTGGTGGTGCTGCTATCTTCCTGTAGACACTAGATGGCGGCACTGCTCTGTGTATACCCGTGGTGGTGCTGCTATCTTCCTGTAGACACTAGATGGCGGCACTGCTCTGTGTATACTCGTGGTGGTGCTGCTATCTTCCTGTAGACACTAGATGGTGGCACTGCTCTGTGTATACCCGTGGTGGTGCTGCTATCTTCCTGTAGACACTAGATGGCGGCACTGCTCTGTGTATACTCGTGGTGGTGCTGCTATCTTCCTGTAGACACTAGATGGCGGCACTGCTCTGTGTATACCCGTGGTGGTGCTGCTATCTTCCTGTAGACACTAGATGGTGGCACTGCTCTGTGTATACCCGTGGTGGTGCTGCTATCTTCCTGTAGACACTAGATGGCGGCACTGCTCTGTGTATACCCGTGGTGGTGCTGCTATCTTCCTGTATACACTAGATGGCGGCACTGCTCTGTGTATACCCGTGGTGGTGCTGCTATCTTCCTGTAGACACTAGATGGTGGCACTGCTC
Source organism: Anomaloglossus baeobatrachus (assembly GCF_048569485.1). Taxonomy (NCBI): domain Eukaryota; kingdom Metazoa; phylum Chordata; class Amphibia; order Anura; family Aromobatidae; genus Anomaloglossus; species Anomaloglossus baeobatrachus. The sequence goes on along the minus strand of NC_134354.1, from coordinate 5,809,687 downwards.
TGTGTATACCAGTGGTGGTGCTGCTATGTTCCTGTAGACACTAGATGGCGGCACTGCTCTGTGTATACCCGTGGTGGTGCTGCTATCTTCCTGTAGACACTAGATGGCGGCACTGCTCTGTGTATACCCGTGGTGGTGCTGCTATCTTCCTGTATTAGATGCTAGATGGCGGCACTGCTCTGTGTATACCCGTGGTGGTGCTGCTATCTTCCTGTAGACACTAGATGGCGGCACTGCTCTGTGTATACTCGTGGTGGTGCTGCTATCTTCCTGTAGACACTAGATGGTGGCACTGCTCTGTGTATACCCGTGGTGGTGCTGCTATCTTCCTGTAGACACTAGATGGCGGCACTGCTCTGTGTATACTCGTGGTGGTGCTGCTATCTTCCTGTAGACACTAGATGGCGGCACTGCTCTGTGTATACCCGTGGTGGTGCTGCTATCTTCCTGTAGACACTAGATGGCGGCACTGCTCTGTGTATACTCGTGGTGGTGCTGCTATCTTCCTGTAGACACTAGATGGCGGCACTGCTCTGTGTATACCCGTGGTGGTGCTGCTATCTTCCTGTAGACACTAGATGGCGGCACTGCTCTGTGTATACCCGTGGTGGTGCTGCTATCTTCCTGTAGACACTAGATGGCGGCACTGCTCTGTGTATACCAGTGGTGGTGCTGCTATGTTCCTGTAGACACTAGATGGCGGCACTGCTCTGTGTATACCCGTGGTGCTGCTGCTATCTTCCTGTAGACACTAGATGGCGGCACTGCTCTGTGTATACCCGTGGTGCTGCTGCTATCTTCCTGTAGACACTAGATGGCGGCACTGCTCTGTGTATACCCGTGGTGGTGCTGATATCTTCCTGTAGACACTAGATGGCGGCACTGCTCTGTGTATACCCGTGGTGGTGCTGCTATCTTCCTGTAGACACTAGATGGTGGCACTGCTCTGTGTATACCAGTGGTGGTGCTGCTATGTTCCTGTAGACACTAGATGGCGGCACTGCTCTGTGTATACCCGTGGTGCTGCTGCTATCTTCCTGTAGACACTAGATGGCGGCACTGCTCTGTATATACCAGTGGTGGTGCTGTATGTTCCTGTAGACACTAGATGGCGGCACTGCTCTGTATATACTCGTGGTGGTGCTGCTATCTTCCTGTATTAGATGCTAGATGGCGGCACTGCTCTGTGTATACTCGTGGTGGTGCTGCTATCTTCCTGTATTAGATGCTACATGGCGGCACTGCTCTGTGTATACTCGTGGTGGTGCTGCTATCTTCCTGTAGACACTAGATGGCGGCACTGCTCTGTGTATACTCGTGGTGGTGCTGCTATCTTCCTGTAGACACTAGATGGCGGCACTGCTCTGTGTATACCCGTGGTGGTGCTGCTATCTTCCTGTAGACACTAGATGGCGGCACTGCTCTGTGTATACTCGTGGTGGTGCTGCTATCTTCCTGTAGACACTAGATGGCGGCACTGCTCTGTGTATACCCGTGGTGGTGCTGCTATCTTCCTGTAGACACTAGATGGCGGCACTGCTCTGTGTATACCCGTGGTGGTGCTGCTATCTTCCTGTAGACACTAGATGGCGGCACTGCTCTGTGTATACCCGTGGTGGTGCTGCTATCTTCCTGTAGACACTAGATGGCGGCACTGCTCTGTGTGTACCCGTGGTGGTGCTGCTATGTTCCTGTAGACACTAGATGGCGGCACTGCTCTGTGTATACCAGTGGTGGTGCTGCTATGTTCCTGTAGACACTAGATGGCGGCACTGCTCTGTGTATACCCGTGGTGCTGCTGCTATCTTCCTGTAGACACTAGATGGCGGCACTGCTCTGTGTATACCCGTGGTGGTGCTGCTATCTTCCTGTAGACACTAGATGGCGGCACTGCTCTGTATATACCAGTGGTGGTGCTGCTATGTTCCTGTAGACACTAGATGGCGGCACTGCTCTGTGTATACCCGTGGTGGTGCTGCTATCTTCCTGTAGACACTAGATGGCGGCACTGCTCTGTGTATACCCGTGGTGGTGCTGCTATCTTCCTGTAGACACTAGATGGCGGCACTGCTCTGTGTATACTCGTGGTGGTGCTGCTATCTTCCTGTAGACACTAGATGGCGGCACTGCTCTGTGTATACCCGTGGTGGTGCTGCTATCTTCCTGTAGACACTAGATGGCGGCACTGCTCTGTGTATACCCGTGGTGGTGCTGCTATCTTCCTGTAGACACTAGATGGCGGCACTGCTCTGTGTATACTCGTGGTGCTGCTATGTTCCTGTAGACACTAGATGGCGGCACTGCTCTGTGTATACCCGTGGTGCTGCTGCTATCTTCCTGTAGACACTAGATGGCGGCACTGCTCTGTGTATACCCGTGGTGCTGCTGCTATCTTCCTGTAGACACTAGATGGCGGCACTGCTCTGTGTATACCCGTGGTGGTGCTGCTATCTTCCTGTAGACACTAGATGGCGGCACTGCTCTGTGTATACCCGTGGTGCTGCTATCTTCCTGTAGACACTAGATGGCGGCACTGCTCTGTGTATACCCGTGGTGGTGCTGCTATCTTCCTGTAGACACTAGATGGTGGCACTGCTCTGTGTATACTCGTGGTGCTGCTATCTTCCTGTATTAGATGCTAGATGGCGGCACTGCTCTGTGTATACCAGTGGTGCTGCTGCTATCTTCCTGTAGACACTAGATGGCGGCACTGCTCTGTGTATACCCGTGGTGGTGCTGATATCTTCCTGTAGACACTAGATGGCGGCACTGCTCTGTGTATACCCGTGGTGGTGCTGCTATCTTCCTGTAGACACTAGATGGCGGCACTGCTCTTGTGTATACCCATGGTGGTACTGCTATCTTCCTGTAGACACTAGATGGCGGCACTGCTCTGTGTATACCCGTGGTGCTGCTGCTATCTTCCTGTAGACACTAGATGGCGGCACTGCTCTTGTGTATACCCATGGTGGTACTGCTATCTTCCTGTAGACACTAGATGGCGGCACTGCTCTGTGTATACCCGTGGTGGTACTGCTATCTTCCTGTAGACACTAGATGGCGGCACTGCTCTGTGTATACTCGTGGTGGTGCCGCTATCTTCCTGTAGACACTAGATGGCGGCACTGCTCTGTGTATACCCGTGGTGCTGCTGCTATCTTCCTGTAGACACTAGATGGTGGCACTGCTCTGTGTATACCCGTGGTGGTGCTGCTATCTTCCTGTAGACACTAGATGGCGGCACTGCTCTGTGTATACCCGTGGTGGTGCTGCTATCTTCCTGTAGACACTAGATGGCGGCACTGCTCTTGTGTATACCCATGGTGGTACTGCTATCTTCCTGTAGACACTAGATGGCGGCACTGCTCTGTGTATACCCGTGGTGCTGCTGCTATCTTCCTGTAGACACTAGATGGCGGCACTGCTCTTGTGTATACCCATGGTGGTACTGCTATCTTCCTGTAGACACTAGATGGCGGCACTGCTCTGTGTATACCCGTGGTGGTGCTGCTATCTTCCTGTAGACACTAGATGGCGGCACTGCTCTGTGTATACCCGTGGTGGTGCTGCTATCTTCCTGTAGACACTAGATGGCGGCACTGCTCTGTGTATACCCGTGGTGCTGCTGCTATCTTCCTGTAGACACTAGATGGCGGCACTGCTCTGTGTATACCCGTGGTGCTGCTGCTATCTTCCTGTAGACACTAGATGGCGGCACTGCTCTGTGTATACCCGTGGTGGTGCTGCTATCTTCCTGTAGACACTAGATGGCGGCACTGCTCTGTGTATACTCGTGGTGGTGCTGCTATCTTCCTGTAGACACTAGATGGCGGCACTGCTCTGTGTATACCCGTGGTGCTGCTGCTATCTTCCTGTGGACACTAGATGGCGGCACTGCTCTGTGTATACCCGTGGTGCTGCTGCTATCTTCCTGTAGACACTAGATGGCGGCACTGCTCTGTGTGTACCCGTGGTGCTGCTGCTATCTTCCTGTAGACACTAGATGGCGGCACTGCTCTGTGTGTACCCGTGGTGGTGCTGCTATCTTCCTGTAGACACTAGATGGCGGCACTGCTCTGTGTATACCCGTGGTGGTGCTGCTATCTTCCTGTAGACACTAGATGGCGGCACTGCTCTGTGTATACTCGTGGTGGTGCTGCTATCTTCCTGTAGACACTAGATGGCGACACTGCTCTGTGTATACTCGTGGTGCTGCTGCTATCTTCCTGTAGACACTAGATGGCGGCACTGCTCTGTGTGTACCCGTGGTGGTGCTGCTATCTTCCTGTAGACACTAGATGGCGGCACTGCTCTGTGTATACCAGTGGTGCTGCTGCTATCTTCCTGTAGACACTAGATGGCGGCACTGCTCTGTGTATACCCGTGGTGGTACTGCTATCTTCCTGTAGACACTAGATGGCGGCACTGCTCTGTGTATACCCGTGGTGGTGCTGCTATCTTCCTGTAGACACTAGATGGCGGCACTGCTCTGTGTATACCCGTGGTGGTGCTGCTATCTTCCTGTAGACACTAGATGGCGGCACTGCTCTGTGTATACCCGTGGTGCTGCTGCTATCTTCCTGTAGACACTAGATGGCGGCACTGCTCTGTGTATACCCGTGGTGGTGCTGCTATCTTCCTGTAGACACTAGATGGCGGCACTGCTCTGTGTATACCCGTGGTGCTGCTGCTATCTTCCTGTAGACACTAGATGGCGGCACTGCTCTGTGTATACCCATGGTGGTACTGCTATCTTCCTGTAGACACTAGATGGCGGCACTGCTCTGTGTATACCCGTGGTGGTGCTGCTATCTTCCTGTAGACACTAGATGGCGGCACTGCTCTGTGTATACCCGTGGTGGTGCTGCTATCTTCCTGTAGACACTAGATGGCGGCACTGCTCTGTGTATACCCGTGGTGCTGCTGCTATCTTCCTGTAGACACTAGATGGCGGCACTGCTCTGTGTATACTCGTGGTGGTGCTGCTATCTTCCTGTAGACACTAGATGGCGGCACTGCTCTGTGTATACCAGTGGTGGTGCTGCTATGTTCCTGTAGACACTAGATGGCGGCACTGCTCTGTGTATACCCGTGGTGGTGCTGCTATCTTCCTGTAGACACTAGATGGCGGCACTGCTCTGTGTATACCCGTGGTGGTGCTGCTATCTTCCTGTAGACACTAGATGGTGGCACTGCTCTGTGTGTACCCGTGGTGGTGCTGCTATCTTCCTGTAGACACTAGATGGCGGCACTGCTCTGTGTATACCCGTGGTGGTGCTGCTATCTTCCTGTAGACACTAGATGGCGGCACTGCTCTGTGTATACTCGTGGTGGTGCTGCTATCTTCCTGTAGACACTAGATGGCGGCACTGCTCTGTGTATACCCGTGGTGCTGCTGCTATCTTCCTGTAGACACTAGATGGCGGCACTGCTCTGTGTATACCCGTGGTGCTGCTGCTATCTTCCTGTAGACACTAGATGGCGGCACTGCTCTTTGTGTACCCGTGGTGCTGCTGCTATCTTCCTGTAGACACTAGATGGCGGCACTGCTCTGTGTATACCCGTGGTGGTGCTGCTATCTTCCTGTAGACACTAGATGGCGGCACTGCTCTGTGTATACCCGTGGTGGTGCTGCTATCTTCCTGTAGACACTAGATGGCGGCACTGCTCTGTGTATACCCGTGGTGGTGCTGCTATCTTCCTGTAGACACTAGATGGCGACACTGCTCTGTGTATACTCGTGGTGCTGCTGCTATCTTCCTGTAGACACTAGATGGCGGCACTGCTCTGTGTATACCCGTGGTGGTGCTGCTATCTTCCTGTAGACACTAGATGGCGGCACTGCTCTGTGTATACCAGTGGTGCTGCTGCTATCTTCCTGTAGACACTAGATGGCGGCACTGCTCTGTGTATACCCGTGGTGGTACTGCTATCTTCCTGTAGACACTAGATGGCGGCACTGCTCTGTGTATACCCGTGGTGGTGCTGCTATCTTCCTGTAGACACTAGATGGCGGCACTGCTCTGTGTATACCCGTGGTGGTGCTGCTATCTTCCTGTAGACACTAGATGGCGGCACTGCTCTGTGTATACCCTGTGGTGCTGCTGCTATCTTCCTGTAGACACTAGATGGCGGCACTGCTCTGTGTATACTCGTGGTGGTGCCGCTATCTTCCTGTAGACACTAGATGGCGGCACTGCTCTGTGTATACTCGTGGTGGTGCTGCTATCTTCCTGTAGACACTAGATGGCGGCACTGCTCTGTGTATACTCGTGGTGGTGCCGCTATCTTCCTGTAGACACTAGATGGCAGCACTGCTCTGTGTATACCCGTGGTGCTGCTGCTATCTTCCTGTAGACACTAGATGGCGGCACTGCTCTGTGTATACCAGTGGTGCTGCTATCTTCCTGTAGACACTAGATGGCGGCACTGCTCTGTGTGTACCCGTGGTGCTGCTATCTTCCTGTAGACACTAGATGGCGGCACTGCTCTGTATATACCCGTGGTGCTGCTGCTATCTTCCTGTAGACACTAGATGGCGGCACTGCTCTGTGTATACCCGTGGTGGTGCTGCTATCTTCCTGTAGACACTAGATGGCGGCACTGCTCTGTGTATACTCGTGGTGGTGCTGCTATCTTCCTGTAGACACTAGATGGCGGCACTGCTCTGTGTATACCCGTGGTGGTGCTGCTATCTTCCTGTAGACACTAGATGGCGGCACTGCTCTGTGTATACCCGTGGTGGTGCTGCTATCTTCCTGTATTAGATGCTAGATGGCGGCACTGCTCTGTGTATACTCGTGGTGCTGCTGCTATCTTCCTGTAGACACTAGATGGCGGCACTGCTCTGTGTATACCCGTGGTGGTGCTGCTATCTTCCTGTAGACACTAGATGGCGGCACTGCTCTGTGTATACCCGTGGTGGTGCTGCTATCTTCCTGTAGACACTAGATGGCGGCACTGCTCTGTGTATACTCGTGGTGGTGTTGCTATCTTCCTGTAGACACTAGATGGCGGCACTGCTCTGTGTATACTCGTGGTGGTGCTGCTATCTTCCTGTAGACACTAGATGGCGGCACTGCTCTGTGTATACTCGTGGTGGTGCTGCTATCTTCCTGTAGACACTAGATGGCGGCACTGCTCTGTGTATACTCGTGGTGGTGCTGCTATCTTCCTGTAGACACTAGATGGCGGCACTGCTCTGTGTATACCCGTGGTGGTGCTGCTATCTTCCTGTAGACACTAGATGGCGGCACTGCTCTGTGTATACCCGTGGTGCTGCTGCTATCTTCCTGTAGACACTAGATGGCGGCACTGCTCTGTGTATACCCGTGGTGGTGCTGCTATCTTCCTGTAGACACTAGATGGCGGCACTGCTCTGTGTATACCCGTGGTGGTGCTGCTATCTTCCTGTAGACACTAGATGGGGGCACTGCTCTGTGTATACCCGTGGTGGTGCTGCTATCTTCCTGTAGACACTAGATGGCGGCACTGCTCTGTGTATACTCGTGGTGGTGTTGCTATCTTCCTGTAGACACTAGATGGCGGCACTGCTCTGTGTATACCCGTGGTGGTGCTGCTATCTTCCTGTAGACACTAGATGGCGGCACTGCTCTGTGTATACTCGTGGTGGTGTTGCTATCTTCCTGTAGACACTAGATGGCGGCACTGCTCTGTGTATACCCGTGGTGGTGCTGCTATCTTCCTGTAGACACTAGATGGCGGCACTGCTCTGTGTATACTCGTGGTGGTGTTGCTATCTTCCTGTAGACACTAGATGGCGGCACTGCTCTGTGTATACCCGTGGTGGTGCTGCTATCTTCCTGTAGACACTAGATGGCGGCACTGCTCTGTGTATACTCGTGGTGGTGTTGCTATCTTCCTGTAGACACTAGATGGCGGCACTGCTCTGTGTATACTCGTGGTGGTGCTGCTATCTTCCTGTAGACACTAGATGGCGGCACTGCTCTGTGTATACTCGTGGTTGTGCTGATATCTTCCTGTATTAGATGCTAGATGGCGGTATTATGGAAAGCCGGACACCAGATACTCCGCACTATGTGGCGGCAAATCCCACATTGCTGATTCACTGTTCTCGCGCCTGGCTGAATTGTGAGCACAGCTCTGCAGCGTCCTCTGCGTTGCTGCGTTATATCAGCAGCAGACAGCCATTTTCCGCCCCCGACCTCGCGCCTCACAGATCTTTCCATCTCTGCTTACTGAACTGTTCATAATAACAGACATTTTTGACCATGGGTGCACAAACTTTTGCATGCCACTTTAGACCGGTGCGCCTCTGGCAACACTGATGGTCAGAACCAGGAGGGGGGACTCGGGTCCGGAGGCAGCTGGAGCAGCTCCAGTCACTGCTGAGGCTTCGTTTCTGTGTGTCGGCTGTGACCGCTCTCTTCTTCCCTCGGCTGTAGGTTGGCGAAGTACGACATGGTGGTCACCACATACAGCCTGGTGTCGAAAGAGATCCCCGCCAAGAAGGAGGAAGGGGACGCCCCGGCCAAAGACCACGACCTGGAGGTGAGGACCAGCCCCATACACATTACATCTGATCCCCAGTCCCCTCCAGAGCTGCACTCACTGTTCTGCTGTTACATTGTGTCTTATCCTCCAGAGCTGCGCTCACTATTCCGTTGTTACATTTGAGTCTTCTCCTCCAGTCACCTCCAGAGCTGCATTCCCCAGTGTTACATGTGAGCAGTACGTCTCCCGGATGCCGTGCTGCGGGGTCACTCCGCTCGCTCTGTTTTTCAGGACCGGGCGGGCTCGTCTCCGCTGCTCCGCGTTGCCTGGTCTCGTATTATTCTGGACGAGGCGCACAACATAAAAAACCCAAAAGTGCAGACGTCCATCGCTGTGTGTAAGCTGCGGGCCGGGGGCCGCTGGGCAGTGACCGGGACCCCCATACAGAACAACCTGCTGGATCTGTACTCCCTGCTGCGGTGAGTGAGGTGTCCCCTCCCGTATACTGTACACAGCGCCGCACCCTGGTCACATGACCTCCTCCTGTGCTACACAGGGGCTTCACTAACCTCCATTCCACTGATGCATCAAAGGGCCCCGGGACCCCATAATCCTCAGCGATGGTCTCGTTCAACAGCGGCCTCTCGTGCCCTCTCGTTCCTCAGCAGCGGCAGCTTCTCGTGCCCTCTCGTTCCTCGGCGGCGGCCTCTCGTGCCCTCTCGTTCCTCAGCGGCGGCCTCTCGTGCCCTCTCGTTCCTCGGCGGCGGCCTCTCGTGCCCTCTCGTTCCTCGGCGGCGGCCTCTCGTGCCTTCTCGTTCCTCGGCGGCGGCCTCTCGTTCCTTCTCGTTCCTCGGCGGCGGCCTCTCGTGCCTTCTCGTTCCTCGGCGGCGGCCTCTCGTGTCCCCGCGGTCCTTGGATTGGCCTCTCGTGCTCCCGGGTTCCTTATTGGTGGTTTCTCTCCCCTGGGTTCTTTATCGGCGGTTTCCCTCGTCCTCGGGTTCTTTATCGGCGGTCTCTTCTTCCCCGGGGTGCCTTATCGGCGGTCTCTTCTGCCCCCGGGTTCCTTATTGGCGGTCTCTTCTGCCCCCGGGTACCTTATTGGCGGTTTCTCTTGCCCTCGGGTTCCTTATCGGCGGTCTCTTCTGCCCCTGGGTTCCTTATCGGCGGTCTCTTCTGCCCCTGGGTTCCTTATCGGCGGTCTCTTCTGCTCCCGGGTTCCTTATCGGCGGTCTCTTCTGCCCCCGGGTTCCTTATCGGCGGTCTCTTCTGCCCCCGGGTGCCTTATCGGCGGTCTCTTCTGCCCCCGGGTGCCTTATCGGCGGTCTCTTCTGCCCCCAGATTCCTTCGCTGTTCCCCCTTCGATGAGTTTAAGTTGTGGAAGTCTCAGGTGGATAATGGCAGCAGGAAGGGTGCGGAGCGTCTGACCATCCTGACCAAGAGCCTCCTGCTGCGGAGGACCAAGGACCAGCAGGACCACAAGGGGCGACCGCTGGTAACTACCCCTGGGTCACTCACTGGGGGAGGGTACATGGTGGGGGGTTGCACTGACGGTCGGGGTTTGGCTCATGGTGTGTTTCTGTGACCCCCGTGTCCTGTAGGTGGCGCTCCCCCAGAGGAGCAGTGAGCTGCATCAGCTGAGACTCTCCGCCCAGGAACAGGCCGTGTACGACGTGATACTCGCCCGGTCCCGGTGAGGAGGGGGCTCTGATCCCTGCACAGGGGGGCTCTGGTATAATGGTTACAGGCGGATGCAGGTATTGGGGTGTAGACGAGATAAGAGGGGCTGGTAGGGTGGCAACATGGTGGAGGGTGGGTATAAGGTGGGGCCAGCATTGAAGAAGGAGCCAGTGTAAACTGTAGGGCCCAGCATGGTGGGTACAGGGTGGGGGCCAGAGTAGAGGGCGAGGAGTTAGTGTAAATGGGTAGCGGGTGGGAGCCCTTGCGGTGGGTAGCGGGTGGGAGCCCTTGCGGTGGGTGGTGGGTAGCGGTAGGAGCCCTTGCGGTGGGTAGCGGGTGGGAGCCCTTGCGGTGGGTAGCAGGTGAGAGCCCTTGCGGTGGGTGGCGGGTGAGAGTCCTTGCGGTGGGTGGCGGGTGGGAACTTTTGCGGTGGGTAGCGGGTGGGAGCCCTTGCGGTGGGTGAGAGCCTTGCGGTGGTTAGCGGGTGGGAGCTTTTGCGGTGGGTAGCGGGTGGGAGCCCTTGCGGTGGGTAGCGGGTGGGAGCTCTTGCGGTGGGTAGCGGGTGGGTGGCGGGCGGGAGCTCTTGCGGTGGGTAGCGGGTGGTAGCCCTTGCGGTGGGTAGCGGGTGGGTGGCGGGTGGGAGCCCTTGCGGTGGGTAGCGGGTGGTGGCCGGTGTCCTCTCCTCACTTTTTGGCTTTTTCTCCAGGTCTACGCTCCAGAATTACCTGAGACGACACGAGGGGGCATCACACGCTCCATGTGAGGGGGCAGATAATCCGTTTGATAGAGGTACTGGCCCCTGAGACCCCGCTGTTCAGCCGGTGGATGCCCCCTCCTCGCCTTTCTTACCTGCCTTTTTCTCACAGTTGCTCGGGAGTTTGGGGCCCCTCAGGGAGACGTTTCGCCCGCTCCGCTCTCTCAGGGATCCAGCACCGTCCACATCCTGTCACTTCTGCTGCGTCTGCGCCAGTGCTGCTGCCACCTGTCCCTGCTGAAGACGGTGAGAGACCCCCGCGCACCTTATGGTGGGAGGGCGGCCGGTGTGATCTGGGGGCAGGAGCGTATGGTCCTGAGATATGAGGGCTCCATGGTCCCGGCTGAGCTGCCTACCAGTCAGTAGAACAAGAGGTCACACCATGAGGACGATGATTTTGGGGTGAAGCTGATGTGACCCCATTTCTTCCCCAGACTCTGGACCAGCTTGAGCTGAAGAATGAAGGGCTGAGCCTGACCCTGGAGGAGCAGCTCAGTGCGCTGACCTTGTGTGACCTTCAGAGCCCGGACCCCAAATCCACCGTCTCCCTGAACGGCACCAACTTCCAGGCGGAACTGTTTGAGAGCAAAAGCGGCAGCACCAAGGTGAGAAAAGCGGTCGTCTCGTGTAAGAAGGTGATGTCACCGTGTGTGGAGTACGGTGGGGCCAGGCCCCGTTTTTGTGTTGGTGCCGCGCCCCCTATTTGCGTTGGGGCCGCACGCCCTATTTGCGGTGGTGCCGCGCCCCGTTGCATGGTGGTTTGCTTATCGTCTCGTTCCTTCTTCCTTTCTAGGTGGACGCTCTTATTTCCAGGCTGAGGACCATTGTCTCGGGCGCTGCCCCCCAGAAGAGGTGAGCTCGGGGCACAGAGGGCGCTCTATACTAGTGATGGGGCTATTGCAGAGTGGGTTTTGCAGTCAGTTGGATTGCGCAGGAGCCCGACAGCGCTGTGATGGCGGTGGTGCTGGCGGCAGCGCTGTGATGGCGGTGGTGTTGGCGGCAGCGCTGTGATGGCGGTGGTGTTGGCGGCAGCCCTGTGATGGCGGTGGTGTTGGCGGCAGCGCTGTGATGGCGGTGGTGCTGGTGGCAGCGCCCGTTTCTGGCTGTGGTTGAGCGTTGTCTTGTTGGCAGCGTCGTGGTGTCGCAGTGGACCAGCATGCTGAAGATTGTCGCCCTCCATCTAAAGCGCCTGGGGATGTCTTACGCCACCATCGACGGATCCATCAGTCCGAAAGTGCGCATGGACCTGGTGGAGGATTTCAATATCAACCCCCGGGGGCCGCAGGTACGACGTCCAAGCATGCATTGCAGTGACCGCGGGGTGTGTGTATGTGGGGTCAGGGGCCGGCTCCCGCTAATACCTCTGTGTCTCCAGGTCATGCTCGTGTCTCTCTGCGCGGGAGGAGTCGGTCTGAACCTGATCGGAGGGAATCACCTCTTCCTGATGGACATGCACTGGTAATGGCCTGTGGACCCCCGGTGTGGGCGCCCGGGGGTGGGGGGGGGGGGGTCATGTAGGGGCTTCTTCAGGAGTCCAGGGCTTCATGCTCTCTGCAGCGGGCTCTGAGTGGAGACGCTGGAGCTCGGGATCAGCACAGATCGTGTCGCGCAAAGTGTCCTCCAGACTCGATCTGCTGGAGCGGTCATGGCCGCTTTTGACCTAACGTCCCGTCCTCCCAGGATCCATGGTTATCGTATCTCTGTCATTCTGTTCATCCTGAGCCTCCTGGTTCATGAGCTTTTTGTCCCTCTCACATGTTGACATTTTCTTGACTCTTTCATACTTCAGGAATCCGGCTCTGGAGGATCAGGCCTGTGACCGAATCTACCGGGTGGGGCAGTGCAAGGACGTGGTGATCCACAGGTGAGGAGACGTCCGGCCACTAGGGCAGATGAGCTGAATCTCAGGGGCCACTGGTCCAACACCCCTGAATACAGATTGGTATCTGTCCCGCGCCCTCCCCGTCCCGGGTGCCGCCTCACTCCCGCGCCCTCCCCGTCCCGGGCGACGCCTCGCTCCCGCGCCCTCCCCGTCCTGGGCGCCGCCTCGCTCCCGCACCCTCCCCGTCCCTTGTGCCGCCTCACTCCCGCACCCTCCCCGTCCCTTGTGCCGCCTCACTCCCGCACCCTCCCCGTCCCGGGCGACCCCTCGCTCCCGCGCCCTCCCCGTCCCGGGTGCCGCCTCACTCCCGCACCGTTCCGGGCGACGCCTCGCTCCCGCGCCCTCCCCGTCCCGGGCGACGCCTCGCTCCCGCACCCTCCCCGTCCCTTGTGCCGCCTCACTCCCGCACCCTCCCCGTCCCGGGCGACGCCTCGCTCCCGCGCCCTCCCCGTCCCGGGCGACGCCTCGCTCCCGCACCCTCCCCGTCCCTTGTGCCGCCTCACTCCCGCACCCTCCCCGTCCCGGGCGACGCCTCGCTCCCGCGCCCTCCCCGTCCCGGGCGACGCCTCGCTCCCGCGCCCTCCCCGTCCCGGGCGACGCCTCGCTCCCGCGCCCTCCCCGTCCCGGGCGACGCCTCGCTCCCGCGCCCTCCCCGTCCCGGGCGACGCCTCGCTCCCGCGCCCTCCCCGTCCCGGGCGACGCCTCGCTCCCGCGCCCTCCTCTCTGCAGATTATCGCTGTACCCCATTGGGTGGAGTTACTTGGTGCTTCCCGTGCTCTCTGCAGGTTTGTCTGTGAGGGGACGGTGGAAGAGAAAATCTCTCAGCTCCAGGAGAAGAAAAAGGATTTGGCCAAGAAAGTTTTGACTGGAAACAGCAGCAGCTTCACCAAACTCACCCTGATGGACCTGCGCCTGCTGTTTGGGGTGTAGCGCTGCACCCAATCCACATGGAAAAGGTGACCCCTGTAGACAGCTATACTATGAGATCCACCCAGCTGGCGGGTTAATACGGCGGTCGTCTTCCCAGCTGGCGGGTTTATACACGGGAGTCGTCTCCCCAGTTGGCGGGTGTATATGGCGGTCGTCTCCCCAGTTGGCGGGTGTATATGGCGGTCGTCTCCCCAGTTGGCGGGTGTATATGGCGGTCGTCTCCCCAGTTGGCGGGTGTATATGGCGGTCGTCTCCCCAATTGGCGGGTGTATATGGCGGTCGTCTCCCCAATTGGCGGGTGTATATGGCGGTCGTCTCCCCAGCTGGCGGGTGTATATGGCGGTCGTCTCCCCAATTGGCGGGTGTATATGGCGGTCGTCTCCCCAATTGGCGGGTGTATATGGCGGTCGTCTCCCCAGTTGGCGGGTGTATATGGCGGTCGTCTCCCCAGTTGGCGGGTGTATATGGCGGTCGTCTCCCCAGTTGGCGGGTGTATATGGCGGTCGTCTCCCCAGTTGGCGGGTGTATATGGCGGTCGTCTCCCCAATTGGCGGGTGTATATGGCGGTCGTCTCCCCAATTGGCGGGTGTATATGGCGGTCGTCTCCCCAGCTGGCGGGATTATACTGTGGTCAGACGTTATATTTATGTGTACAGTGTTTTGTGTTTTCTATGTGTTATGTAATAAAGTTTTATATATTCTCATGTCTCAATCATTGACGGTGCTGATCGTTTTCTAGTAGTGACCTGGAGTATACAAGCCTGCCGGCTGTATACTCATCTGCCTGTCCGGGTTCTCCATCTCGAAATTCCATCTTCAGGCTTCTCCCCTCCGGCTTTCTGGTGCAAAGATGAACAATGAAGAGGACGCAAAACACAAAGTGCGGGACTGAGAGGAGGCCGCCCGGCTGTGGTCCTCTGCTTCGGTATGAAGCTCGAGGAGGCCGCCTGTGAGGTAAATCATGGGATATGAAGAGGAATTATGATGTCCAGTCATAATTTCTCTAATCGCTCCCTGCCTTGCAGATTGGTGTCAAAGGAAAGGTGTCAAATCCACTTACACAGCCAGAGGCAATCTCCTATGATATGGAGATTAGCTGAGCCGTGAACAAAGGACCCAGGAAGATCCCCCTCAGTCACACTGTGATGGAAGTTTGTATCTACCTAGCAGGCTTGGAAGTATCCAGACAGCCAGGCTCCAGTAGAATATGGTTAATATTTCATGAACCGTGCTTCCTATTAATATGGCAGACAGAAATATGGCATCGGGGCCGGCTGACGAGTTCAGCACATATTTTATATAGCTGTGGGACCTTGGGAAGTACCCCAAACGGGATATAGGCCAGTGGGGAACCAGCAGACCAGCCATACGTCCTACCATTTTGAAGGTAAAATCATAACTGTCAAAATGAGAGCATTGGCGTCCGCCTACGACGTTCCCAGGCAAAGTTATGATTAATAATCACTCTGGATACTATTTTTGACTCGAGGCATGGGGTGGGGCAGTGCTCCCCTGTGAGGTCACTAAGGTAGGAGGGGGACCTGGATTGAGCCAGGTTGATAACCTCAGTGCAGCCATTTATTAGCTGTTCTTTGCCGGGGGTCTGTGTCTGAACACATGGGAGGAAGTTCCTGGAATCCTGGCCGAACAGCGCCCCCCTGTGGCCAGACGCACAAGGTAACTGCTTGAACTATATGCCTGTTTGTTATCCATACCTTGCCTGTAAATGTACTCTGACTTATGTATATCCTGTAGATTCCATATTGTATATATTAATAGCAAAAAATTGGCCATAATAGAATACCAACTTATGGGACCACTCAGTGGTGTCCCATAAGGACATGCCTACTCCGAGGAACATGAATAACTGGAGAAAAAAGGGAGATGAGGCAACAACCATATGTGAAAAAATCCATATTTATTCATAACAATCACATATATAAATACAATGTGTATCAATAGGGAAAGGTCAGACAATACAGCAGGAATAAATAGGGGGAGTAAAAGTGTGTGTGTGGGGGCGTCTCTTGCCAACCAGAACCAGCCACAATAGGAAAAAATGAAGAACTGCAATGCCACCGATCTACAATGGGGTGGGCCCATGAAGGAGATATATGGGAGAGATGACAGGGTAAATACCAAATGGAAAGACCATAGAAATGTGTCCTATATGAGATCGGAATTATTGTGGGCACCAGCGGGTGGGCACCCAGGTATGTATAAATCCTGACAACGCCTCAAATAAGCCGCAGTATGACTAGAAATGGTGGGCTGTGCAGAGCCAAGGGCAAGGAGGGAACCAATTCCCAAAATCAATGTAAATCTGGTGAGTCCAGACCCAAAGCACCACACAGCCCAGAAGATACAATAAGAGGAAAGTTCCAACTATAAAAAACTGCGGAGAGAGGAATTGCCAGGAGGAGTTGTAGAGGTACATACACCAGAATTGTGCACCAACCAGAATAAGCATATGTATAGTTCCCCACTAGGAGTTACTATCACTGCAGAAGGGGTTAAAGTGAAACCGCCAGGGCTGCAACAGGCAATGAGACAATTGAGTCATATAGAGGGATTTAGCATGCATTGGGTCACAGCGTGGAGCACCGTGCGGTCATGGGGGAACCGCATATAAGGGCATATGAGGGCAAAAGCAGAGTAATAATACCTGGTGGCTGATTCGGAGGGCAAGGGACAACTCCTGACAGCTGTTTCGCAGCGTTGGCTTTATCAAAGGAGGTGTGGATGTATCGGGTATGCAAGACTTTATTGGGACTGAACCAGGTGATTGTACTTAATGGCGGTTGTTAACTGCGCATGCGCCGGAGTACGGGAAGTGGAAGGGATCAAGAGCCAACGCTGTATGCGGCGCACGCGCGGGTCCACGGGACACGTCTCCATGGTACCCGCGCGCGCGCACAAACGGGCTCAATCCCTCCCACTGCCCGCAGTCAGCGCGACGGAGGACGCGCACAACCACGAGGTAGATGAAAACATGCAATACTTGTAAACATGCAGAGATCAAAAGGGAAATTTAAGAAAATAGCATGATAACAAAGCAGCAGAAAGCATTTTTTGTGATCTCCACAAAGAATCAATAAAGGAATGGTCCATATCCCAAGGGCTGAAACAAAAAACCTGGGAAACATAAGGAAAGACAAAAAATAATAATTAACACAATTAAAACAGTGCGTAAAAGCATACACAGTTTAAAAACCCCACAAAATTACCCCCGAAGGAGTATATCCAGGGCGGAAATTTCCGCAACAAAAACCCGACAAGAGCACAGGGAGAATAGAGGAGGAGAAGACCGGGGGAATAGAGGAGGAGAAGACCGGGAGAATAGAGGAGGAGAAGACCGGGGGAATAGAGGAGGAGAAGACCGGGAGAATAGAGGAGGAGAAGACCGGGAGAATAGAGGAGGAGAAGACCAGGGGAATAGAGGAGGAGAAGACCGGGAGAATAGAGGAGGAGAAGACCGGGAGAATAGGGGAGGAGAAGACCGGGGGAATAGGGGAGGAGAAGACCGGGGGAATAGAGGAGGAGAAGACCGGGAGAATAGAGGAGGAGAAGACCGGGAGAATAGAGGAGGAGAAGACCGGGAGAATAGAGGAGGAGAAGACCGGGGGAATAGAGGAGGAGAAGACCGGGGGAATAGAGGAGGAGAAGACCGGGGGAATAGAGGAGGAGAAGACCGGGAGAATAGAGGAGGAGAAGACCGGGAGAATAGAGGAGGAGAAGACCGGGGGAATAGAGGAGGAGAAGACCGGGAGAATAGAGGAGGAGAAGACCGGGAGAATAGAGGAGGAGAAGACCGGGGGAATAGAGGAGGAGAAGACCGGGGGAATAGAGGAGGAGAAGACCGGGGGAATAGAGGAGGAGAAGACCGGGGGAATAGAGGAGGAGAAGACCGGGGGAATAGAGGAGGAGAAGACCGGGGGAATAGAGGAGGAGAAGACCGGGGGAATAAAGGAGGAGAATACCGGGGGGATTGTCATTCCATAAACGGAGGAGGCCATATTAAGGAATACAAGAAGGGGGCATAGCTGACCACCTCGTGTAGACCGATCGGCACGAGCGTGTTCAGGGAGACAATCCACTTGGACTCCTGCTGAGCGAGAATCCTGCGTAGGTTGCCCCCCGAACACCCCCATGAATCACGTCGATGCCCCTAACTTGCAAAGATTTAGGGCTGCAATTGTGGGCAGCCCTAAAATGACGGGGCAAGGTTTTCAAAAGGTGACATCTTCCACTGAGGCGGCAGCAATAATATCTCACGTGAAGTGAGCCCCACATAGATCAGGGCGCACGAGCATGTGGCATAGTAAACCACATGTGGTATTGCAAGAGATACAGTTATTGATGGAAACAACCTTTTTGCCGTCAGAAGAAGTGAAGGATGACACCCTGATAATATTAGCACATGCGGCACAATGGCCGCAAGGAAAACAGCCCCGAAGGGGGCCCCTGGAACCAAAGGGGTTCTGTCTGGGAGGAATGGAGTGGCTCTTGACGAGAAGATCCCCCAGGTTCTTTGCCCGTCTAGCCGTCTTGAGGGGTCTCCTGGGAAGCACTGCAGCCAAAGTGGGCTCGGTAAAAAGTACCAACCAGTGCCTCTCCAGGATTCCCCTCATCGTGTCCCACTCGTGATTAAAAGTCCCAATGAAACGGATCTGGTTGTCCATGGTTGGCCGATGATGGTTATACTGGAGAAGATGTTCCCTGGGGCTATGCTTTGCACGTAGATAGCCTTTTTCAATGCATCTGTTGCTATACCCCCTCGCGCTAAACCTGCATCGGAGATCGGACGACTGGGTTTCAAAGGTGGAAGAAGTAGAGCAGATCCGCTTCATCCTCAAAAACTGTCTCTTGATCCCTTCCACTTCCCGTACTCCGGCTCCGGCGCATGCGCAGTTAACAACCGCCATTAAGTACAATCACCTGGTTCAGTCCCAATAAAGTCTTGCATACCCGATACATCCACACCTCCTTTGATAAAGCCAACGCTGCGAAACAGCTGTCAGGAGTTGTCCCTTGCCCTCCGAATCAGCCACCAGGTATTATTACTCTGCTTTTGCCCTCATATGCCCTTATATGCGGTTCCCCCATGACCGCACGGTGCTCCACGCTGTGACCCAATGCATGCTAAATCCCTCTATATGACTCAATTGTCTCATTGCCTGTTGCAGCCCCGGCGGTTTCACTTTAACCCCTTCTGCAGTGATAGTAACTCCTAGTGGGGAACTATACATATGCTTGTTCCGGTTGGTGCACAATTCTGGTGTATGTACCTCTACAACTCCTCCTGGCAATTCCTCTCGCCGCAGTTTTTTTATAGTTGGAACTTTCCTCTTATTGTATCTTCTGGGCTGTGTGGTGCTTTGGGTCTGGACTCACCAGATTTACATTGATTTTGGGAATTGGTTCCCTCCTGCCCTTGGCTCTGCACAGCCCACCATTTCTAGTCATACTGCGGCTTATTTGAGGCGTTGTCAGGATTTATACATACCTGGGTGCCCACCCGCTGGTGTCCACAATAATTCCGATCTCATATAGGACACATTTCTATGGTCTTTCCATTTGGTATTTACCCTGTCATCTCTCCCATATATCTCCTTCATGGGCCCACCCCATTGTAGATTGGTGGCATTGCAGTTCTTCATTTTTTCCTATTGTGGCTGGTTCTGGTTGGCAAGAGACGCCCCCACACACACACTTTTACTCCCCCTATTTATTCCTGCTGTATTGTCTGACCTTTCCCTATTGATACACATTGTATTTATATATGTGATTGTTATGAATAAATATGGATTTTCTTCGGCGCTCCATTGGGAGACCCAGACGATTGGGTGTATAGCTACTGCCTCCGGAGGCCACACAAAGCATTACACTAAAACGTGTAAGGCCCCTCCCCTTCTGGCTATACACCCCCCGTGGGATCACGGGATGCTCAGTTTTCAAGCTTTGTGCGAAGGAGGTCAGACATCCACGCATAGCTCCACTGTTTAGTCAGCAGTAGCTGCTGACTATATCGGATGGAAGAAAAGAGGGCCCATATAGGGTCCCCAGCATGCTCCCTTCTCACCCCACTTGCGGTTTGTTAAGGTTGAGGTACCCATTGCGGGTACGGAGGCTGGAGCCCACATGCTGCTTTCCTTCCCCATCCCCCTAAGGGGCTCTGTGGAAGTGGGATCTTACCGGCCCCCAAACCCTGAGGCCGGGCTCCATCCACAGACCCAGAGAACCTGCTGGAGGAGCTGAGTACCGTCAGGGACAAGGCCCTGCAACATTCAGGTACTCTGTGTCCCCGCACAGACAGGCCACGCACACTCCAGACTTGCTGGGTGTGCTAGTGCGCCGGGGGCACTAGCGCTGCGCGCTCGGGTTAGTCACTGCAGCTTAGCTGAGTGACTTTATGTGTTGGGAACTACCGCGCCGGCCGCTCCGGGAGCGGCGGCGCGGCTGGGACTTGTAGTGCGCCGGGGACTCGCGCTGACTGCGTTTTTACGGCGGCAGCGCTCATAAATCTAGTCCCCGGCTTTTGCGGCCTAGCTCCGCTTCGTTCCTGCCCCCTCCCTGTCAATCAGGGAAAGGGAGAGACGCTGTTCCATAGTCAGCGCTGAGGGCTGGAGTCTTATTTACATACTCCAGCCCTCTCACTGGGCACAGTGGGGACGCAAGTTTCCCGCTCTTGGTCTAAACACGCCCAGGGCCCGCCCCTCTCCACAGGACGCCGGCAGCCATTCCTGCATGCAGTCTGGCTGGAGAACGGACACAGGCTCTGGGGGACCCAGACAAGGGACTCTGCTGACCACACACCCGCGTTTATGCGGGCGGTAAGCTGCACATAAGTGCTGGCCCCACTAGTGCCTCAGTGTTATTTGGTGCACTTTTTCCCTGTACCATATATATTTATATTGCACTGTACGGTCGCTTCTTGGCTTATACCCTATATTGCTCTGAGGAGACAACAACATGTCATCCGCAAAACGCAAGTGTGCCAAGGCACAGGCGGTATGCACTGCTTGTGTCGCATGTGGGGCTGATCTACCGGCAGGCTCCAATGACCCCCATTGTGTGCAATGTTCAATCCCTGTGCCACTTCGGCAGCCAGAGTCTATGGTAGTAGTGGCCCAGGCAGAGACGCCTGTGAACCCTGCCCCGGTGACGGGGACAGAATTTGCAATTTTTGCTGATAAGATGTCTGTGACTATGACAAAAATCCTGGAGACCTTGCAGTCCAGGCCAGTTACTCAGACCATGCACACTGCTGTGTCTATGCTCCCCGGTCCCCCTCAGCTGGAACTAATCCGTACTTCAAGGGGGTCCCAGGCATCACAGGCTGAAGACTCTGACTCGGATGACAGTCCCAGGCAGCCTAAGCGAGCTCGCTGGGAGAGACCCTCCACGTCATCACACTGGTCAGGGTCTCAACGAGAAGAGTCCCTGTGTGAGGAGACAGAGGTGGGTGATCAGGAGTCTTGTCCTGACACCGCTCTCAATCTAGATACCCCTGATGGTGACGCAATGGTAAATGACCTTATAGCGGCCATCAATAGACTGTTGGATATTTCTCCCCCAGCCCCTTCAGCAGAGGAGGCAGCTGCACAGCAGGAGAAGTTCCATTTTCGGTATCCCAAGCGTAAATTGAGTACTTTTCTGGACCACTCTGACTTCAGAGAATCAGTCCAGAAACACCACGCTTATCCGGACAAGCGTTTCTCCAAACGTCTTAAGGATACCCGTTATCCCTTTCCCCCTGACGTGGTCAAACGCTGGACCCAGTGTCCAAACGTGGATCCCCCAATATCCAGGCTTGCGGCTAGATCCATAGTTGCAGTGGAGGATGGGGCTTCACTTAAAGATGCCAATGACAGACAGATGGACCTGTGGTTGAAATCTGTCTATGAAGCTATCGGCGCGTCGTTTGCTCCAGCATTCGCGGCCGTGTGGGCACTCCAAGCTATTTCCGCTGGTCTGGCACAGGTGGACTCTATCATACGTCCAGCAGTGCCGCAGGTGGCGTCCTTAACTACGCAAATGTCTGCGTTTGCGACATACGCTATCAATGCAGTACTGGACTCTACGAGCCGTACCTCAATGGCGTCCGCCAACTCTGTGGTTTTGCGCAGAGCCTTGTGGTTAAAGGAATGGAAAGCAGATTCTGCTTCCAAGAAATGTTTAACCAGCTTGCCGCTATCTGGAGACAGACTGTTTGGTGAGCAATTGGCTGAAATCATTAAACAGTCCAAGGGTAAGGACTCCTCCTTACCCCAGCCCAGATCAAGCAAACCTCAACAGAGGAAGTGGCAGTCGAGGTTTCGGTCCTTTCGAGGCTCGGGCAAGCCCCAATTCTCCTCGTCCAAAGGGACTCAGAAGGAGCAAAGGAGCTCAGATGCCTGGCGGGCTCACTCACGCCCCAAGAAAGCAACCGGAGGAACCGCTTCCAAGCCGGCTGCCTCATGACTTTCGGCCTCCTCTCTCCGCATCCTCGGTCGGTGGCAGGCTCTCCCGCTTTTGCGACATTTGGCTGCCACAGGTCAAGGACCGGTGGGTAACAGACATTTTGTCTCACGGGTACAGGATAGAGTTCAGTTCTCGTCCTCCGCCTCGGTTCTTCAGAACTTCCCCACATCCCGACCGAGCAGATGCCCTTCTGCAGGCGGTGGGCTCTCTAAGAGCAGAAGGAGTGGTGATCCCTGTCCCTCTTCAGGAACAAGGGCAAGGTTTTTACTCCAATCTCTTTGTGGTGCCAAAAAAGGACGGCTCATTCCGTCCTGTTCTGGACCTAAAACTGCTCAACAAGCATGTGAACGCCAGGCGGTTCCGGATGGAATCCCTCCGCTCCGTCATTGCCTCAATGTCTCAAGGAGATTTCCTTGCATCAATAGACATCAAAGATGCTTATCTCCACGTGCCGATTGCTACAGAGCACCAACGCTTTCTACGTTTCGTGATAGGAGACGACCATCTACAATTCGTAGCTCTGCCATTTGGTCTGGCGACAGCCCCACGGGTTTTCACCAAGGTCATGGCGGCAGTGGTAGCAATCTTGCACTCTCAGGGACACTCGGTGATCCCTTACTTAGACGATCTGCTTGTCAAAGCACCCTCTCAAGAGGCATGCCAACTCAGCCTGAATGTTGCGCTGGAGACTCTCCAGACTTTCGGGTGGATCATCAACTTTTCAAAGTCCAATCTGTCACCGACCCAATCACTAACGTATCTTGGCATGGAGTTTCATACTCTCTCAGCGATAGTGAAGCTTCCGCTGGACAAGCAGCGGTCACTGCAGACAGGGGTGCAGTCTCTCCTTCAAGGTCAGTCGCACCCCTTAAGGCGCCTCATGCACTTCCTAGGGAAGATGGTGGCAGCAATGGAGGCAGTCCCGTTTGCGCAGTTTCATCTGCGCCCACTTCAGTGGGACATTCTCCGCCAATGGGACGGGAAGTCAACATCCCTGAACAGGGAAGTCTCCCTTTCCCAGACGACCAAGGACTCTTTGCAGTGGTGGCTTCTTCCCACCTCTGTATCACAGGGAAGATCCTTCCTACCCCCATCCTGGGCAGTAGTCACGACGGACGCGAGTCTGTCAGGGTGGGGAGCAGTTTTTCTCCACCACAGGGCTCAGGGTACGTGGACTCAGCAGGAGTCCACCCTTCAGATCAATGTTCTGGAAATCAGGGCAGTGTATCTGGCCCTACTAGCCTTCCAGCAGTGGCTGGAAGGAAAGCAGATCCGAATTCAGTCGGACAACTCCACAGCGGTGGCATACATCAACCACCAAGGAGGGACACGCAGTCGGCAAGCCTTCCAGGAAGTCCGGCGGATTCTGCTGTGGGTGGAGGACAGAGCATCCACCATATCCGCGGTTCACATCCCGGGCGTGGAAAACTGGGAAGCAGACTTCCTAAGTCGCCAGGGTATGGACGCAGGGGAGTGGTCCCTTCACCCAGACGCGTTTCAGGAAATCTGTCACCGCTGGGGGGTGCCGGATGTCGACCTAATGGCGTCTCGGCACAACAACAAGGTCCCGACCTTCATGGCGCGGTCTCGCGATCAAAGAGCTCTGGCGGTAGACGCCTTGGTGCAAGATTGGTCGCAGTTCCGGCTCCCTTATGTGTTTCCACCTCTGGCACTCTTGCCCAGAGTGCTACGCAAGATCAGATCCGATTGCAGCCGCGTCATACTCGTCGCCCCAGACTGGCCGAGGAGGTCGTGGTACCCGGATCTGTGGCATCTCACGGTCGGCCAACCGTGGGCACTACCAGACCGACCAGACTTACTGTCCCAAGGGCCGTTTTTCCATCGGAATTCTGCGGCCCTGAACCTGACTGTGTGGCCATTGAGTCCTGGATCCTAGCATCTTCAGGATTATCCCAAGGGGTCGTTGCCACCATGAGACAGGCTAGGAAGCCCACGTCTGCTAAGATATACCACAGAACGTGGAAGATATTCTTATCCTGGTGCTCGGCTCAGGGAGTGTCTCCCTGGCCATTTGCATTGCCTACTTTTCTTTCTTTCCTGCAATCTGGGTTAGAAAAAGGTTTGTCGCTCGGCTCCCTTAAAGGGCAAGTCTCGGCGCTATCCGTCTTTTTTCAGAAGCGTCTAGCACGACTTTCTAAGGTGCGCACGTTCCTGCAGGGGGTTTGTCATATCGTACCCCCGTACAAGCGGCCGTTAGATCCATGGGATCTGAACAGGGTGCTGGTTGCCCTCCAGAAGCCGCCCTTCGAGCCTCTGAGGGATGTTTCACTTTCTCGACTATCACAGAAAGTGGCTTTTCTGGTAGCGATCACATCTCTTCGGAGAGTGTCTGAGCTAGCAGCGCTGTCATCCAAGGCTCCTTTCCTGGTCTTCCACCAGGACAAGGTAGTGCTGCGCCCCATTCAGGAGTTTCTCCCGAAGGTGGTATCCTCTTTTCATCTTAATCAGGATATATCCTTGCCTTCGTTTTGTCCTCATGCAGTTCATCGGTATGAGAAGGATTTACATTTGTTAGATCTGGTGAGAGCACTCAGAATCTACATTTCCCGCACGGCGCCCCTGCGCCGCTCGGATGCACTCTTTGTCCTTGTCGCTGGTAAGCGCAAAGGGTCGCAGGCTTCCAAAGCCACCCTGGCTCGATGGATCAAAGAACCAATTCTTGAAGCCTACCGTTCTGCTGGGCTTCCGGTTCCTTCAGGGCTAAAGGCCCACTCAACCAGAGCCGTGGGTGCGTCCTGGGCATTACGACACCAGGCTACGGCTCAACAGGTGTGCCAGGCAGCTACCTGGTCGAGTCTGCACACTTTCACCAAGCATTATCAGGTGCATACCTATGCTTCGGCGGACGCCAGCCTAGGTAGAAGAGTCCTGCAGGCGGCAGTTGCCTCCCCGTAGGGGAGGGCTGTCTTTGCAGCTCTAACATGAGGTATTTCTTTACCCACCCAGGGACTGCTTTTGGACGTCCCAATCGTCTGGGTCTCCCAATGGAGCGCCGAAGAAGAAGGGAATTTTGTTACTTACCGTAAATTCCTTTTCTTCTAGCTCCTATTGGGAGACCCAGCACCCGCCCTGTTGTCCTTCGGGATTTTTGGTTTTTTCGGGTACACATGTTGTTCATGTTGAACGGTTTTCAGTTCTCCGACGTTACTCGGAGTGAATTTGTTTAAACCAGTTATTGGCTTTCCTCCTTCTTGCTTTAGCACTAAAACTGAGCATCCCGTGATCCCACGGGGGGTGTATAGCCAGAAGGGGAGGGGCCTTACACGTTTTAGTGTAATGCTTTGTGTGGCCTCCGGAGGCAGTAGCTATACACCCAATCGTCTGGGTCTCCCAATAGGAGCTAGAAGAAAAGGAATTTACGGTAAGTAACAAAATTCCCTTCTTTTCACATATGGTTGTTGCCTCCTCTCCCTTTTTTCTCCAGTTATTCATATTGTATATATTGTAGTTTCTTGTGCGGCTTCGGCTGATTAAATTATATAATTAATCTTGGGCTGTTGTTATCTCGATCTCGGATCCCACGTCTGTGAGCTCGGTTAATAGTTACCGTATTCGGTTGGTGGCAGCGAGTTTATGCCAAGGATCATTGTGGGGCGGCCAGTGAGATTTGGGGAGGTTTTTATATATTCCGTCCACGGAGGGCGGGGGAATATATACCCTACTCTCACCTGGAGCCCTTCAAGCATCGGCACAGGAGAATAGCGGCCTCCTTGCTTATTGTTGGGCAATTCCATAATTGGCCTGACTATAAGAGGGGCGCTAGAGAGCGCATCACGTGCTCTGTCTGTCAGTTGGACAGGTGGTACAAAGGAAGGACATACTTCCCGCTTCCTATAACCCCCTTTCGTGACATATTCGTGACACCGCCCGGCTGTGATCCCCTGCTCCGGTATGAAGCCCGAGGAGGCCGCCCGGCTGTGATCCCCTGCTCCGGTATGAAGCCCGAGGAGGCCGCCCGGCTGTGATCCCCTGCTCCGGTATGAAGCCCGAGGAGGCCGCCTAGCTGTGATCCTCTGCTCCGGTATGAAGCCCAAGGAGGCCGCCCGGCTGTGATCTGCCCTGGTATGAAGCCCGAGGAGGCCGCCCGGCTGTGATCCTCTGCTCCGGTATGAAGCTCGAGGAGGCCGCCCGGCTGTGATTCTCTGCTCCGGTATGAAGCCCAAGGAGGCCGCCCGGCTGTGATCTTCTGCCCTGGTATGAAGCTTGAGGAGGCCGCCCGGCTGTGATCCTCTGCTCCGGTATGAAGCCCAAGGAGGCCGCCCGGCTGTGATCCTCTGCTCCGGTATGAAGCCCGAGGAGGCCGCCCGGCTGTGATCCTCTGCTCCGGTATGAAGCTCGAGGAGGCCGCCCGGCTGTGATCCTCTGCTCCGGTATGAAGCCCGAGGAGGCCGCCCGGCTGTGATCCTCTGCTCCGGTATGAAGCTCGAGGAGGCCGCCCAGCTGTGATCCTCTGCTCCGGTATGAAGCCCGAGGAGGCCGCCCGGCTGTCATCCTCTGCTCCGGTATGAAGCCCCAGGAGGCCGCCCGGCTGTGATCCTCTGCTCCGGTATGAAGCCCGAGGAGGCCGCCCGGCTGTGATCCTCTGCTCCGGTATGAAGCCCGAGGAGGCCGCCCGGCTGTGATCCTCTGCTCCGGTATGAAGCTCGATGAGGCCGCCCGGCTGTGATCCTCTGCTCCGGTATGAAGCCCGAGGAGGCCGCCCGGCTGTGATCCTCTGCTCCGGTATGAAGCTGGAGGAGGCCGCCCGGCTGTGATCTTCTTCCCTGGTAAGAAGCCTAAGGAGGCTGCCCGGCTGTGATCCTCTGTCCTGGTATGAGGCTCGAGGAGGCTGCCCAGCTGTGATCTTCTGCCGTGGTATGAAGCTCGAGGAGGCCGCCCGGTTGTGATCTTCTGCCCTGGTATGAAGCTCGAGGAGGCTGCCCGGCTGTGATCCTCTGTCCTGGTATGAAGCCTGAGGAGGCTGCCCGGCTGTGATCTTCTGCCCTGGTATGAAGCTCGAGGAGGCTGCCCGGCTGTGATCTTCTGCCCTGGTATGAAGCCTGAGGAGGCCACCCGGCTGTGATCTTCTGCCCTGGTATGAAGCCCGAGGAGGCCGCCCGGCTGTGATCCTCTGCTCCGGTATGAAGCTCGAGGAGGCTGCCCAGCTGTGATCCTCTGCTCCGGTATGAAGCCCGAGGAGGCCGCCCGGCTGTGATCCTCTGCTCCGGTATGAAGCTCGAGGAGGCCGCCCGGCTGTGATCCCCTGCTCCGGTATGAAGCCCGAGGAGGCCGCCCGGCTGTGATCCTCTGCTCCGGTATGAAGCCCAAGGAGGCCGCCCGGCTGTGATCCTCTGCTCCGGTATAAAGCCCGAGGAGGCCGCCCGGCTGTGATCTTCTTCCCTGGTAAGAAGCCTAAGGAGGCTGCCTGGCTGTGATCTTCTGCCCTGGTATGAAGCTCGAGGAGGCTGCCCGGCTGTGATCCTCTGCTCCGGTATGAAGCCCGAGGAGGCCGCCCGGCTGTGATCCTCTGCTCCGGTATTAAGCTCGGGGAGGCCGCCCGGCTGTGATCTTCTGCCCTGGTATGAAGCTCGAGGAGGCTGCCCGGCTGTGATCTTCTGCCCTGGTATGAAGCCTGAGGAGGCTGCCCGGCTGTGATCCTCTGTCCTGGTATGAGGCTCGAGGAGGCTGCCCGGCTGTGATCTTCTGCCCTGGTATGAAGCTCTAGGAGGCTGCCCGGCTGTGATCTTCTGCCCTGGTATGAAGCCTGAGGAGGCTGCCCGGCTGTGATCCTCTGTCCTGGTATGAAGCTCGAGGAGGCTGCCCGGCTGTGATCCTCTGTCCTGGTATGAAGCCCGAGGAGGTCGTCCGGCTGTGATCCTCTGCTCCGGTATGAAGCCCGAGGAGGCTGCCCGGCTATGATCTTCTGCCCTGGTATGAAGCTCGAGGAGGCTGCCCGGCTGTGATCTTCTGCCCTGGTATGAAGCTCGAGGAGGCTGCCCGGCTGTGATCTTCTGACCTGGTATGAAGCCTGAGGAGGCTGCCCGGCTGTGATCCTCTGTCCTGATATGAAGCTCGAGGAGGCTGCCCGGCTGTGATCCTCTGCTCCGGTATGAAGCCCGAGGAGGCTGCCCGGCTGTGATCCTCTGTCCTGGTATGAAGCTCGAGGAGGCTGCCCGGCTGTGATCCTCTGTCCTGGTATGAAGCCCGAGGAGGCTGCCCGGCTGTGATCTTCTGCCCTGGTATGAAGCTCGAGGAGGCTGCCCGGCTGTGATCCTCTGTCCTGGTATGAAGCCCGAGGAGGGTGCCCGGCTGTGATCTTCTGCCCTGATATGAAGCCTGAGGAGGCCGCCCGGCTGTGATCTTCTGCCCTGGTATGAAGCTCGAGGAGGCTGCCCGGCTGTGATCCTCTGCTCCGGTATGAAGCCCGAGGAGGTCGCCCAGCTGTCATCCTCTGCTCCGGTATGAAGCTCGAGGAGACCTCCCGGCTGTGATCTTCTGCCCTGGTATGAAGCTCGAGGAGGCTGCCCGGCTGTGATCTTCTGCCCTGGTATGAAGCCCGAGGAGGTCGCCCGGCTGTGATCCTCTGCTCCGGTATGAAGCTCGAGGAGACCTCCCGGCTGTGATCCTCTGTCCTGGTATGAAGCTCGAGGAGGCTGCCCGGCTGTGATCCTCTGCTTTGGTATGAAGCCCGAGGAGGTCGCCCGGCTGTGATCCTCTGCTCCGGTATGAAGCTCGGGGAGGCTGCCCGGCTGTGATCTTCTGCCCTGGTATGAAGCTCGAGGAGGCTGCCCGGCTGTGATCTTCTGCGCTGGTATGAAGCTTGAGGAGGGTGCCCGGCTGTGATCTTCTGCCCTGGTATGAAGCCTGAGGAGGCCGCCCGGCTGTGATCTTCTGCCCTGGTATGAAGCTCGAGGAGGATGCCCGGCTGTGATCCTCTGCTCCGGTATGAAGCCCAAGGAGGTTGCCCGGCTGTGATCCTCTGCTCCGGTATGAAGCTTGAGGAGGCCGCCCGGCCTTGATCTTCTGCCCTGGTATGAAGCCCAAGGAGCGCCAAGCACCTGTGATACTCAACTGAGCTCTGCGAGAACTGGAGTATGCTCAATTGAGTGCCGAGCACACTCGCCCATCGTCCTTTCTCGGATGAATACACCCGGCCGGGCGGCTCCATAGTCACAGGATGTTTTCATGGTCACCTATCTGAAGCAATGAGCTCCGATTGCCCAGAACTGCCGGTGTGGTTTACTCCATCCATAAACTGATGCTGCACGTGGGATCACGAGTCTGAGACGTTTGGTCACAATCCCGTTCACCTCTCGCCTCGTTGCTCCATCTTGTTTTACATTTTCAAGATTGACAAAGAAGGAAAGAGCCGGAGACGAGTCCGAGGCCACGTACAGGAGCGCAGCTGTGAAGGCTCGGTGATGGGGCCTGTCCCTCAGGGGCTCGCTCAGGACCGTACAGACGTCTGCTGAAGACACATCCGCAGTGAGGGCATATTCAGACATTGCAGGGCGGCTCTGGACGCGGGTTTGCAGTTTTATTGAGACTCAACCGTCTGAATAAACCCGCGCTGAGTCCCGATGAGTCTGACGTTGGACACTTTCTGAGGTCTCGTACTTGGAGAGATTAGAAAACCTTGTGTTTCCTACACTCACTGATACACTGTGGAGGGGGCTACATTGTATCCGCTCGGGGGTCTTATCACCATAGTAACTCCACACCACAAATGAATCCCTGGCTCCGCCTCTGGTATGGGGACTTGAGATGACCGAGGAGTCGAAAACATAAGACATAAATAGCAAGGATAAGGCATTTTTATTCATCTCCCAGGTGGCTTCCAGCAGTGGCTCCTCGGGGGCGTGACTGCTCCTCGGGGGCATGACTGCTCCTCGGGGGCGTGACTGCTCAGGAGATTATGTAATCGCTGAATAGCCCACAAATAAGCCACCATTATCGTCAGCTCTTGTTTGTTTGGTAGATGTCATGTCACTTTTCAGCAGTTTTGCCTTAAAACAAAATCTAGTGTTGGAAGTTGGCTGGAACGATCAATTTCTCTGGTAGGGCCGAGTTCACACGTCCTTCAATCATCCGTTAGAACGGATCCTGCAGAGATCACATGTCCTACAATCGTCCATTAGAACGGATCCTGCAGAGATCACATGTCCTACAATCGTCCATTAGAACGGATCCTGCAGAGATCACATGTCCTGCAATCGTTAATTAGAACAGATCCTGCAGAGATCACACATCCAGTAATCATCTGATTGCACATGTGATCTCTGCAGGATCTGTTCTATCGTCCATTAAAACGGATCCTGCAGAGATCACACGTCCTGCAATCATCCGTTAGAACGGATCCTGCAGAGATCACATGTCCTGCAATCATCCGTTAGAACGGATCCTGCAGAGATCACACGTCCTGCAATCATCCGTTAGAACGGATCCTGCAGAGATCACATGTCCTGCAATCGTCCGTTAGAACGGATCCTGCAGAGATCATACGTCCTGCAATCGTCTGTTTGAACGGATCCTGCAGCGATCCGATGGCAAAAACATGTTCCACAAACACAACTTTTTTGTCCGTTGGTAAACAACTGATTTCTGCTGGATCAGCTTTTTAACATTGGAGTCTCTGGAGAACGGATCCATTACCTGATCGATCACTATTATCCAGCTGTTTTTCTTCTCACAGGATCCGTTTCAAATGGAAGATAAATAGCGATCCATTACCAGATCCATTCTCCATAGACTCCAATGTTAAAAAACTGATCCAGCAGAAATCATTTTGCCAACAGATCTCTGCAGGATCTGTTCTAATGAATGATTACTGGACATGTGAACTCAGCCTCACATACAGTGTTAACCCTTAAATTTCCCTCCACTCTCTATACAGACACATCTGCAGGTTTTTCCCTCCGCTCTCTATACAGACACATCTGCAGGTTTTTCCCTCCGCTCTCTATACAGACACATCTGCAGGTTTTTCCCTCCGCTCTCTATACAGACTCATCTGCAGGTTTTTTCCTCCGCTCTCTATACAGACACATCTGCAGGTTTTTTCCTCCACTCTCTATACAGACACATCTGCAGGTTTTTTCCTCCGCTCTCTATACAGACTCATCTGCAGGTTTTTTCCTCCGCTCTCTATACAGACACAGCTGCAGGTTTTTTCCTCCGCTCTCTATACAGACACATCTGTAGGTTTTTCCCTCCACTCTCTATACAGACACATCTGCAGGTTTTTCCCTCCGCTCTCTATACAGACACATCTGCAGGTTTTTCCCTCCGCTCTCTATACAGACACATCTGCAGGTTTTTCCCTCTGCTCTCTATACAGACTCATCTGCAGGTTTTTCCCTCTGCTCTCTATACAGACACACCTGCAGGTTTTTTCCTCCGCTCTCTATACAGACAGACCTGCAGGTTTTTCCCTCCGCTCTCTATACAGACACATCTGCAAGTTTTTCCCTCCGCTCTCTATACAGACACATCTGCAAGTTTTTCCCTCCGCTCTCTATACAGACACATCTGCAGGTTTTTCCCTCCGCTCTCTATACAGACACATCTGCAGATTTTTCCCTCCGCTCTCTATACAGACACATCTGCAGGTTTTCCCCTCCGCTCTCTATACAGACACATCTGCAGGTTTTTCCCTCCGCTCTCTATACAGACACATCTGCAGGTTTTTCCCTCCGCTCGCTATACAGACACATCTACAGGTTTTTCCCTCCGCTCTCTATACAGACACATCTGCAGGTTTTCCCCCTGCTCTCTATACAGACACATCTGAAGGTTTTCCCCTCCGCTCTCTATACAGACATCTGCAGGTTTTTCCCTCCGCTCTCTATACAGACACACTTGCAGGTTTTTTCCTCCGTTCTTTATACAGACACACCTGCAGGTTTTTCCCTCCTCTCTCTATACAGACACACCTGCAGGTTTTTCCCTCCGCTCTCTATACAGACACATCTGCAGAGGTGTCTTTATGGAGAGCGGAGGATAACTAAGGGTTTCAACTGTATCTCTGGTTACACCGAGGCATATTCCTCAGGTAATACTGTGGGATATACCTCCGGTAACGTAACGTTGCAGTATGTGTCCCTCCAGTAACTCTGTGTGATGGTTCTCCAGTGACGTCGCCGTGTCTTCTTCCTATGATGCCGCCGTGTCTTCTTTCTGTGATGCCGCCGTGTCTTCTTTCTGTGATGCCGCCGTGTCTTCTTTCTGTGACGCCGCCGTGTCTTCTTTCACCGGTACACGCGTCTCCTGCCGTCACAGTGCCACAGTCCGCAGCAGGTTCCGGGGAGCCGAGTCCTTCACACCGGCACAGTCTGATGTCTCGGTGGTGGATCCACAACACGACCAGTGAGACTTCCCGGGATGACCTTTGTGGCCGTGGCCACAGCCCTGGAAGCCGCCTGTAGGAGATGATCATGTGCATAAGATACGGTGTATGCCGGACATTATTCCGGGGCATTGTCCCTGGCACGTACCTGCCATTGTCCCCCCACAGCCGCAGCGGGCATCCTTCTGGCCACCGCTGGAGCAGAACGTGCAGCAGTGATAGATGCCGCAGTGCGGGCGCGGTGATCCCCTCACGGACACAGTAAAGGGGGAGCCCTGTGGAGAAGAATGTGGATGTCAGGACCGTGACCCCAATATAACACGCTGGCACCGTCCCCGCGTGTCGCCACCACTGACCTGGACATGACGACCTTTTATGACGACACTTATGGAGATCTGTCCCGGCTGTGGTGGCGTGTAGGATATGTGATATGTTCCATCGTGGTTATCCTGGACCGAGGCCTCCACAGATCTGTGTGACACAAAATACATCCAGAGTAAGAAAACCACAGGCTCCAGGGTCTATGAGCGGCCATTACTGCTGGCCAGAAGGAGGATCAGTGGTCAGAACACAACATGTGTGACCCCCAACCTATGGGGACTGGGACATAACATGGGCACCAGTATGAGGACCACCGGGCGTAACAGTGTGAGGGGCTCCGAGCATCCGGTAACAGTGTGAGGGGCACCAGGCGTAACAGTGTGAGGGGCGCCGAGCATCCGGTAACAGTGTGAGGAGCACCGAGCATTCGGTAACAGTGTGAGGGGCGCCGAGCATCCGGTAACAGTGTGAGGGGCGCCAGGCGTAACAGTGTGAGGGGCTCCGAGCATCCGGTAACAGTGTGAGGGGCACCAGGCGTAACAGTGTGAGGGGCGCCGAGCATCCGGTAACAGTGTGAGGAGCACCGAGCATCCGGTAACAGTGTGAGGGGCGCCGAGCATCCGGTAACAGTGTGAGGAGCACCGAGCATCCGGTAACAGTGTGAGGGGCGCCGAGCATCCGGTAACAGTGTGAGGACCACCAGGCGTAACAGTATGAGGGGCGCCGAGTATAACAGAGTGAATACCGCCGAGCGTAACAGCGTGAGGACCGCCGAGAGCAACAGCGTGAGGACCGCCGAGAGCAACAGCGTGAGGACCGCCGAGAGCAACAGCGTGAGGACCGCCGAGAGCAACAGCGTGAGGACCGCCGAGAGCAACAGCGTGAGGACCGCCGAGAGCAACAGCGTGAGGACCGCCGAGAGCAACAGCGTGAGGACCGCCGAGAGCAACAGCGTGAGGACCGCCGAGAGCAACAGCGTGAGGACCGCCGAGAGCAACAGCGTGAGGACCGCCGAGAGCAACAGCGTGAGGACCGCCGAGAGCAACAGCGTGAGGCCCGCCGAGAGCAACAGCGTGAGGACCGCCGAGAGCAACAGCGTGAGGGGCGCCGAGAGCAACAGCGTGAGGGGCGCCGAGAGCAACAGCGTGAGGGGCGCCGAGAGCAACAGCGTGAGGGGCGCCGAGAGCAACAGCGTGAGGGGCGCCGAGAGCAACAGCGTGAGGGGCGCCGAGAGCAACAGCGTGAGGGGCGCCGAGAGCAACAGCGTGAGGACCGCCGAGAGCAACAGCGTGAGGGGCGCCGAGAGCAACAGCGTGAGGGGCGCCGAGAGCAACAGCGTGAGGGGCGCCGAGAGCAACAGCGTGAGGGGCGCCGAGAGCAACAGCGTGAGGGGCGCCGAGAGCAACAGCGTGAGGGGCGCCGAGAGCAACAGCGTGAGGGGCGCCGAGAGCAACAGCGTGAGGGGCGCCGAGAGCAACAGCGTGAGGGGCGCCGAGAGCAACAGCGTGAGGGGCGCCGAGAGCAACAGCGTGAGGACCGCCGAGAGCAACAGCGTGAGGACCGCCGAGAGCAACAGCGTGAGGGGCGCCGAGAGCAACAGCGTGAGGGGCGCCGAGAGCAACAGCGTGAGGGGCGCCGAGAGCAACAGCGTGAGGGGCGCCGAGAGCAACAGCGTGAGGGGCGCCGAGAGCAACAGCGTGAGGGGCGCCGAGAGCAACAGCGTGAGGGGCGCCGAGAGCAACAGCGTGAGGGGCGCCGAGAGCAACAGCGTGAGGGGCGCCGAGAGCAACAGCGTGAGGACCGCCGAGAGCAACAGCGTGAGGACCGCCGAGAGCAACAGCGTGAGGACCGCCGAGAGCAACAGCGTGAGGACCGCCGAGAGCAACAGCGTGAGGACCGCCGAGAGCAACAGCGTGAGGACCGCCGAGAGCAACAGCGTGAGGACCGCCGAGAGCAACAGCGTGAGGACCGCCGAGAGCAACAGCGTGAGGGGCGCCGAGAGCAACAGCGTGAGGGGCGCCGAGAGCAACAGCGTGAGGACCGCCGAGAGCAACAGCGTGAGGACCGCCGAGAGCAACAGCGTGAGGACCGCCGAGAGCAACAGCGTGAGGACCGCCGAGAGCAACAGCGTGAGGGGCGCCGAGAGCAACAGCGTGAGGGGCGCCGAGAGCAACAGCGTGAGGGGCGCCGAGAGCAACAGCGTGAGGGGCGCCGAGAGCAACAGCGTGAGGGGCGCCGAGAGCAACAGCGTGAGGGGCGCCGAGAGCAACAGCGTGAGGGGCGCCGAGAGCAACAGCGTGAGGGGCGCCGAGAGCAACAGCGTGAGGGGCGCCGAGAGCAACAGCGTGAGGACCGCCGAGAGCAACAGCGTGAGGACCGCCGAGAGCAACAGCGTGAGGACCGCCGAGAGCAACAGCGTGAGGACCGCCGAGAGCAACAGCGTGAGGACCGCCGAGAGCAACAGCGTGAGGACCGCCGAGAGCAACAGCGTGAGGACCGCCGAGAGCAACAGCGTGAGGGGCGCCGAGAGCAACAGCGTGAGGGGCGCCGAGAGCAACAGCGTGAGGGGCGCCGAGAGCAACAGCGTGAGGGGCGCCGAGAGCAACAGCGTGAGGGGCGCCGAGAGCAACAGCGTGAGGGGCGCCGAGAGCAACAGCGTGAGGGGCGCCGAGAGCAACAGCGTGAGGGGCGCCGAGAGCAACAGCGTGAGGGGCGCCGAGAGCAACAGCGTGAGGGGCGCCGAGAGCAACAGCGTGAGGGGTGCCGAGCGCAACAGCGTGAGAACCGCCAGGTGCAAGAGCGTGAGGGGCGCCTGGCGCAACAGCGTGAGGGGCGCCGAGCATCCGGTAACGGTGTGAGGGTGTAAGCGATATTCCCTCTTCTTTGTCTTCCAAATTCCAAATAGTAAAATATGTTTTGAGATGTTGAGGAAATCAGCCCAGCGCAGCCCGGTATGGTGGACCTGATAAGACTGCAGGGGCGTGAAGAGAAATGTGAAACTTCCCGTCCATCAGTGTTACTTTATCACCATGACATCAAGTCATAGGACAAGATGGACACCACTGAACAAAAGGGGTTCTGTTCTCTAACAAGGGGCACCGAGCATCGGGCAATGCTAGGGGGGGCACTGAGCTTCCGGCAATGCTAGGGGGGCACTGAGCGTCCGGCAACGCTAGAAGGGGCACTGAGCATCTGGCAATGCTAGGAGGGGCACTGAGCTTCCAGCAACGCTAGGAGGGGCACTGAGCTTCCGGCAACGCTAGGAGGGGCACTGAGCTTCCGGCAACGCTAGGAGGGGCACTGAGCTTCCGGCAACGCTAGGAGGGGCACTGAGCTTCCGGCAAGGCTAGGAGGGGGCACTGAGCTTCTGGCAAGGCTAGGAGGGGGCACTGAGCTTCTGGCAAGGCTAGGAGGGGGCACTGAGCTTCCGGCAATGCTAGGAGGGGGCATTGAGCTTCCGGCAACACTAGGAGGGGGCATTGAGCTTCCGGCAACACCAGGAGGGGGCACTGAGCTTCCGGCAACACCAGGAGGGGGCACTGAGCTTCCGGCAACACCAGGAGGGGGCACTGAGCTTCCGGCAACACCAGGAGGGGGCACTGAGCTTCCGGCAACGCTAGGGGGGGCACTGAGCGTCCGGCAACGCTAGGAGGGGGCATTGAGCTTCCGGCAACGCTAGGAGGGGGCACTGAGCTTCCAGCAACGCTAGGGGGGGCACTGAGCTTCCGGCAACGCTAGGGGGGGGCACCGAGCGTCCGGCAACGCTAGGAGGGGCACCGAGCGTCCGGCAACGCTAGGAGGGGCACCGAGCGTCCGGCAACGCTAGGAGGGGCACCGAGCGTCCGGCAACGCTAGGAGGGGCACCGAGCGTCCGGCAACGCTAGGAGGGGCACCGAGCGTCCGGCAACGCTAGGAGGGGCACCGAGCGTCCGGCAACGCTAGGAGGGGCACCGAGCGTCCGGCAACGCTAGGAGGGGCACCGAGCGTCCGGCAACGCTAGGAGGGGCACCGAGCGTCCGGCAACGCTAGGAGGGGCACCGAGCGTCCGGCAACGCTAGGAGGGGCACCGAGCGTCCGGCAACGCTAGGAGGGGCACCGAGCGTCCGGCAACGCTAGGAGGGGCACCGAGCGTCCGGCAACGCTAGGAGGGGCACCGAGCGTCCGGCAACGCTAGGAGGGGCACCGAGCGTCCGGCAACGCTAGGAGGGGCACCGAGCGTCCGGCAACGCTAGGAGGGGCACCGAGCGTCCGGCAACGCTAGGAGGGGCACCGAGCGTCCGGCAACGCTCCTAACTCATCACCCGATCATCCCGCTTTTATTCTGGGGACAGAAAACCCAACTAAATGCCCAGGGATTGACTCTGAAGAGACCAAACCCAGCCCCACAGATCGATCACCCTACCATGCCATCTGAATTGGAAAGAGGAGGCCAAACCCATCGCTCAGGAGACCCCATCATCTGCCCGGCATCTACGGGTGGGTGGTGAGACTGACCTGCCCGATTCTCTGTGCAGGATGGTGACTCTTGGTTGGGCCCCTCTATGTTCCTGCTGGTCTCCGGATTTGGCGTTGCAGGTGAGGGTGAAGCTGCACAGTTGTCCCTGCTGGACGGACAGGAGACCTGGGGGAAATCATGGAAGACAGAAGATCAGGAGATGTTAGAAATGTGAGGACTTCGCTGTGGGGAATGTGGAAGTGCATGCAGTGATCACCTTGTCCGCTGAGCTGGCAGCTGCCGGGGTCCACGCCTCCGCGCTGCACCATGCCGTATACCTGGTACCCCTGGCACAGTCCGGCCTTCTCCTTGGCACTGAATACAATTTTGCTGGACTCCACTCGGTCCACTTGGCTGCGGTCTCTGCGGTTTAGCTCCTTCAAGCGACCACTTACTAGGGCCTTAGTACGAACTACATGGAGGTCAGGTCCCTGTTCCAGCAGGCCTCGGGTGAACGCGGTGGCCGTCTGGAGGTCGGTCAGCTGCTGCTGTATCCGAGCTCGCTGCAGGCTCAAGGCTTGGTCTTTTTGGCGCATTTCCTCGTCTATGTCCTGGAGAAGCCGGACCTTGTGTTCCTGAATGGCGCGTATATACCCGTCCGTGAAGACCTCCACCTCCTTCCGTGCCAGATCCGCACTTCTCATTAAGTCTTCTCCTGCGGCTTGTACAGTATGGAGGGCAGCGTCCAGGGCCTCCAGCTGAGGGCCACACTGCACTAAAGTCCCCTGCAGCTGCGCACGATGCCTCCCTGCCACCTCCGAGACTGGACGAATATCGTGTCCTGAGTGCTGCAGCAGAGCGCAGTCCCGACAGGAGGGAAGAGCGCAGGACTCGCAGAACAGGCGCAGCTCCTCCAGAGGATGCAGGCTGCAGGCGGGAGCTGGAGACAGCGAGGAGCCGGGGGGAAGGTCCCGCAGGGGCAGCACCGAGTGACCGGACGTCCGCTTCTGCCGCCTGCACCAGAAACACAAAGATCTATTACTACAGAACTCAGCAGGGGCGTCCGTAGAAATCATGGAACAGAAGCCCTAATTGTGCACCCCACAAAACAAAAAAATATTCAGCGGGGTCAGAGAAGAGCAGACTTACTTCTAGTGAAGACCCTTAGTGCTCCCACACATTAATATACCCCCTCTCATGGCCACATATAGTATGAGGTCAACAAAGGTGCCCCCCAAACTCAGTATGATACCCCCAGAGAATTCATACATACTAACCTTCAGACGCACAGTATAATGACCCTACTAAAACTATCATCAGCAAGGTACGATACCCCAACTGAGTATGATGCCCCCACAGTGTCCCCAACACAGCCCTAAGTATAATGTGCCCCACATAGCCCTCCATACAGAATAATGGGCCCCACATAGCCCTCCATACAGAATAATGTGCTCCACATAGCCCTCCATACAGAATAATGTGCTCCACATAGCCCTCCATACAGAATAATGTGCCCCACATAGCCCTCCATACAGAATAATGGGCCCCACATAGTCCTCCATACAGAATAATGTGCTCCACATAGCCCTCCATACAGAATAATGGGCCCAACATAGTCCTCCATACAGAATAATGGGCCCCACATAGCCCTCCATACAGAATAATGGGCCCCACATAGCCCTCCATACAGAATAATGGGCCCCACATAGCCCTCCATACAGAATAATGGGCCCCACATAGCCCTCCATACAGAATAATGGGCCCCACATAGCCCTCCATACAGAATAATGGGCCCCACATAGCCCTCCATACAGAATAATGTCCCCACATAGCCCTCCATACAGTATAATGGCCCCACATAGTCCTCCATACAGTATAATGTGCCACACATAGCCCTCCATACAGAATAATGTGCTCCACATAGCCCTCCATACAGAATAATGGGCCCCACATAGTCCTCCATACAGAATAATGTGCTCCACATAGCCCTCCATACAGAATAATGGGCCCAACATAGTCCTCCATACAGAATAATGGGCCCCACATAGCCCTCCATACAGAATAATGGGCCCCACATAGCCCTCCATACAGAATAATGGGCCCCACATAGCCCTCCATACAGAATAATGGGCCCCACATAGCCCTCCATACAGAATAATGGGCCCCACATAGCCCTCCATACAGAATAATGTCCCCACATAGCCCTCCATACAGTATAATGGCCCCACATAGTCCTCCATACAGTATAATGTGCCACACATAGCCCTCCATACAGAATAATGGGCCCCACATAGCCCTCCATACAGAATAATGGGCCCCACATAGCCCTCCATACAGAATAATGGGCCCCACATAGCCCTCCATACAGAATAATGTCCCCACATAGCCCTCCATACAGAATAATGGGCCCCACATAGCCCTCCATACAGAATAATGTGCCACACATAGCCCTCCATACAGAATAATGTGCCCCACATAGCCCTCCATACAGAATAATGGGCCCCACATAGCCCTCCATACAGAATAATGTGCTCCACATAGCCCTCCATACAGAATAATGGGCCCCACATAGCCCTCCATACAGAATAATGGGCCCCACATAGCCCTCCATACAGAATAATGTGCTCCACATAGCCCTCCATACAGTATAATGGGCCCCACATAGCCCTCCATACAGTATAATGGGCCCCACATAGCCCTCCATACAGTATAATGGGCCCCACATAGCCCCCCATACAGAATAATGGGCTCCCCATAGCACTCAATTATGTCACGTCAAGGATTTGGGATGGTCCGGCATGAGCCAAAGCACACAACAGGAGTTATACCAGGACAAACAAGGGAGGAGGAAAAAATCCAGCATCCAGTTCCAGAAATTTAAAACATCAGATTTTATTCAAAATTTCATTAAAATTGGGATTTTAATGAAATTTTGAATAAAATCTGATGTTTTCAATTTCTGGAACTGGATGCTGGATTTTCTCCTCCTCCCTGCAATTCGTGGTAGTAAGGTCTAACTACCAAAAGTCCGTGCACCGTTCTTGGCTGATACTCTAATCTCCTGAAAGGGTGAGCTGGTTTTTTTCTTCTCTTTGCTCAGGACAAACAAGGGGTACACCAGGGGACACATTAACAATGGATGGCCCTAGGACTAGGGAGAAGAAAGATGGGCACCTCCTCCACTCACCTGCCGATGTTCCCTGCTCTCCTAGCCAGTCCCTGTACAGGTTCATCACCTCTTGCCAAGCAGGAACCTGAAGCAGTGAGAGACCCTACAATAGTCCCTGGCTAGGGAGTGGGCAGGTGAGGAACACTAGCCCCACCGCTGCACTGAAACAACACACCAGGGAAGGAAGACAGACGGGGAAAACACTACAACAGACTGCTGCAGTCAGCACCACCAATGCAGCCAACACAGAAATGTCAGC
Organism: Anomaloglossus baeobatrachus; assembly: GCF_048569485.1. Taxonomy (NCBI): domain Eukaryota; kingdom Metazoa; phylum Chordata; class Amphibia; order Anura; family Aromobatidae; genus Anomaloglossus; species Anomaloglossus baeobatrachus. The sequence continues at coordinate 5,768,977 of NC_134354.1, read as the reverse complement.
AGAGGGTAACAGCTGCTCCTTCCACCTCCAGGACCAGCATCCAAATGGCACAGAGTATAACCAGCACCCCCTGCTGGTAGCAGACGGTATATAGAGGGACTGGGAGTGGTCCCAACTGGAAACACCTGAGCTGGTAATTAGTAAGGAAAAGCTGACATTAACCCTACGTCTGCCAAAGGAAAGGAAAACATGTTTAATATTGAGACTCAAGAATTGAAAATAAACACATCCAAATTAGTCATTTTCTGGCCTCTAAATTTCCTCCAAAGTCGAATCCTCTGTTACCTACAACAAAAGCTTTGGTATTTAAAAAGATAATTAAATCCAAAAGGTATCTCCTCGACACACAAATGGCTCAATAACCCCCCCGAAGAGCAAAAATCTCCTTATATGAATAAATGGGACGTGGAGTTGAGTGTCTCTACCTCACCTTCAAACTGGCACTCAGCATCAGCAAATATCCAAAAATATTCCAAGTGTATAAATCATCTGGAGCAACTGAAAAAAGTACACCTGCGATGGTATCGGTCCCCAGCCAACTTAGCACAGTTCCTCCCAAATTATTCGCCACATTGTTGGAAGGGCTGCCTCCAAAGGGGTACTCTTGGTCACTGCTGGTGGGCTTGTCCCAAGGTTTTCTCGTTCTGGTTGGAGGTGTTTGGCCTGATGGGTGAGCTGACAGGCAATCCTATTAATCCGAATCCGGCTCTGGCAGTGCTAAACGTGGGTATAGAGGAGTTCTCTTGGGAATCCAGGGGTTTATTAGTTCACATTCTAGTAGCTGCCAGATATTGCATAAGTTTGCACTGGAAATCCCCAAAGACGCCTACATTAGTTGAACTATATAACCGAATTAATCTCCAATGCCAATACGAGTTCTGTCTGGCCACTCCATCCGCGCCAAAAACAAAATACTTCAGATTTGGGACACGTGGTTAAACTCTGTATATGCATCCCCTGTCAGGCATCTGTTTCCAGGGCAAACTGTCTGATAATAAAAAAAAAATGGGTCAAATAGGGTGAAAGAGAGTGTTACGCAGGGAGTTCACCCATACCACATGTCAATAGTCAAGGTGTTTAAATCTCTGTTGTTGTTACTGCTCGGGCTGCCCCAAAACGCCATCCAATTCCCTCCCTCCCCCCTCCCCCTCCCTGGTTGCTTCCTTGCAACCATCCATGGTTCTCCCCCTCCCCCCCACCTCTCTCTCCCCTCCCTTTTCTTATCTTCCTTTCTTACTCTCTGGTTCTGGTTGTTTGGATCCCTCATTTTGAGGATTAAAGAGTAAATTGGTAGGTTGATTCTATACGTATTGGGTATTGATTAACCTAAAAAAGTTGCAACTTGCATCAGACATGATTGGTGGTGTGACCGGAAATGTGAATCATAATCAAAGGTGACACTACCACATGTTACAGCGTTGTTTTCTTTGTGTATTATTGCCAATGATACCTGAATTTCTCCTTTTTGTAATGTAACTTCCTACAATAAAAATTGATTGGATTAAAAAAAAAAAAAAGAATTGAAAATAGCTCTCAAGTCCTGAATCTGTCACTAGTCTGATAATGCAGAGATGCGACTGTGCCAGAGAATGATGGAGGTGGGTGGTGATGGAGGCGGAAGGGGACGGAGGTGGGAGGAGATGAAGGTGAGAGGGGATGAAGGTGAGAGGGGATGAAGGTGAGAGGGGATGAAGGCGAGAGGTGATGGAGGCGAGAGGTGATGGACCTCGATGGCTGCAGGCGGAGGGACCCCAGACTCTGGACCTGTGATGGGGATCCCACCACCCCGTGTTACCTGGCCGGCTGCAGGTGGAGGGACCCCAGACTCTGGACCTGTGGTGGGGATCCCACCACCCCGTGTTACCTGGCCGGCTGCAGGTGGAGGGACCCCAGACTCTGGACCTGTTGTGGGGATCCCACCACCCCGTGTTACCCGGCCGCTGCAGGCGGAGGGACCCCAGACTCTGGACCTGTGATGGGGATCCCACCACCCCGTGTTACCTGGCCGGCTGCAGGTGGAGGGACCCCAGACTCTGGACCTGTGGTGGGGATCCCACCACCCCGTGTTACCTGGCCGGCTGCAGGTGGAGGGACCCCAGACTCTGGACCTGCGGTGGGGATCCCACCACCCCGTGTGACCTGGCCGCTGCAGGTGGAGGGACCCCAGACTCTGGACCTGTGGTGGGGATCCCACCACCCCGTGTGACCTGGCCGCTGCAGGTGGAGGGACCCCAGACTCTGGACCTGTGGTGGGGATCCCACCACCCCGTGTGACCTGGCCGCTGCAGCGATGATGTGTATGAGATGTAAACGTTCATGTAAAAAGAGGAAATGAAACGAGTGAAAAGTAACCAGAAGATTGAGAAATGTGGGAGTGATGGGAGGGGAGCGGCGCCCTGCGGGGATTACCGGGGAAATCCTAAAAATTACAAGTGCTGATAATAACCCCAGAATTCCCCAGAACACAGCCATACAGGAGGCAGGGTAGGTAGGGATCATGTAGGGATTGTGTAGGACTTCATGTAGAGATCTTGTAGGGATTGTGTAAGAATTGTGTAAGGAACATGTAAGAATCGGGTAGGGATCTTGTAGAGATCGCGTAGAGATCATGTAGGGATTGTGCAGAGACTGTAGGGATCGTAAAGGGATCATGTGGGATTTGGGTAGGGATCGGGTAGGGATCATGTAGGCATCAGGTAGGGATCGTGTAGGGATTGTGTAGGGATCGTGTAGGGATTGAGTAGGGATCGGGTAGGGATTGTGTAGGGCTCGTGTAGGGATTGTCTAGGGCTCGTGTAGGGATTGTGTAGGGATCGGGTAGGGATCGTGTAGGGATTGTGTAGGGATCATATAGGGATCGTGTAGAGATTGGGTAGGGATCGTGTAGTAATCATGTAGGGATTGTGTAAGGATCGGGTAGGGATCATGTAGGCATCAGGTAGGGATTGTGTAGGGCTCGTGTAGGGATTGAGTAGGGATCGGGTAGGGATTGTGTAGGGCTCGTGTAGGGATTGAGTAGGGATCGGGTAGGGATTGTGTAGGGCTTGTGTAGGGATTGTCTAGGGCTCGTGTAGGGATTGTGTAGGGATCGGGTAGGGATCGTGTAGGGATTGTGTAGGGATCATATAGGGATCGTGTAGAGATTGGGTAGGGATCGTGTAGGAATCATGTAGGGATTGTGTAAGGATCGGGTAGGGATCATGTAGGCATCAGGTAGGGATTGTGTAGGGCTCGTGTAGGGATTGAGTAGGGATCGGGTAGGGATTGTGTAGGGCTCATGTAGGGATTGTGTAGGGATCGGGTAGGGATTGTGTAGGGCTTGT